>NW_020524801.1:0-76981 GCF_003368295.1 Carassius auratus | reverse complement strand
TTATTCTTTCTTTCTAAAAAAAAATAGAACTCTTTAGGATGTATTGTTGATTGTTTTGATTCAGATCGGCGCTTCGGAGCCTGTTGCGACTCGGTTGATTCAGTTCGGCACTTTGGAGTCTGGTTTGTGATCTTTTTTTTTTTATTCAGATCTGGACATCGTAGCAGGAAGTTTTGTCAAACATTTCATTGGTGATAATTAATATTTGACCTGAGGCTTTTTTTTAACCTGTCGATTTGATTTTTCAATGATTTCAATGACTTTTGGATGTCAATACTTCTTGTACCTCAGTTGTATGTGTTGTGTTTTATGAATTGTGGATGATTTCTCAAACTGAGAAATAAAGTTGAACAGAAATGATCATGAACTCTTAAAGATGATGATGAAAAGAAAAGGTAATATTGCATATAAAATTATATCTAAGTATGAACTAACTTCCGCAATACAGTAAATATTTTTACTCTACCCTAAATCAGTGAAAAAATATTTGGCTCAGTTTACAGAAAAGTGTACGTTACACATCCTTTTATTATGATGCAACATTATTTCCTCCTCAGATGGAGTATTTAACATCTTATTTTTGTGGGGATTAGTTTGTAAGTGCTTGGGATCAGAATTATTTTTTTATGTTTTTTTTTTTTTTATTTTTTTTTACAGGAGTATACTCATCAAAACTGCATTTATTTGGTCAAAAATACAGGGGAAAAAGTCAAATATTATTATAGAGTAAAACAAAATGTTTCTATTTAAATATACATTAAAATCTATTTTATTTCTGTGATTTTCAGCATCATTACTCCAGTCTTCAGTGTCACATGATCTTCAGAAATCATTCTAATATGATGATTTGTTATCAGAGTTGTGCTGCTGAACTGTGATACTTCTTTCCGCATTCTTTAATGAATGAAAAGTTAAAAAGAAGAGCATTTATTTAAAATGGAAGTCTTTTCTAACAATAAACACTAGAGTTCAAAAGTTTGGGGTCAGTAAAATTGATTCTTTCTTTCTAAAAAAAAAATAGAACTCTTTAAGGATGTATTGTTGATTGTTTTGATACAGATCGGCGCTTCGGAGCCTATTCGCGACTCTGTTTATTCAGATCGGCACTTCGGAGCGTGTTCGCGACTCCGTTGATTCAGTTCGGCACTTCCGGAGCGTGTTAGCGACTCCGTTGATTCAGGTCGGCACTTCGGAGCCTGTTCGAGACTCCGTTGATTCAATTCGACACTTCGGAGCCTGTTCAAGACTCCGGTTGATTCAGATCGACAATTCGGAGCGTGTTCGCGACTCCGTTGATTCAGTCGGAACTTCCGGAGCGTGTTCGCGACTCCGTTGATTCAGTTCGGCACTTCGGAGCCTGTTCAAGACTCGGTTGATTCAGTTCGGCATTTCAGAGCCTGTTCGTGACTCGGTTGATTCAGTTCGGTGCTTCGGAGCCTGTTCGCCACTCCGTTGATTCAGATCGGCGCTTCGGAGCCTGTTCACGACTCGGTTGATTCAGTTCGGCGCTTCGGAGCCTGTTCGCGACTCGGTTGATTCAGATCGGCGGTTGATTCAGTTCGGCACTTCGGAGCCTGTTCGCGACTCGGTTGATTCAGTTCGGCGCTTCGGAGCCTGTTCGCGACTCGGTTGATTCAGATCGGCGGTTGATTCAGATCGGCACTTCGGAGCCTGTTCGCGACTCGGTTGATTCAGTTCGGCGCTTCGGAGCCTGTTCGCGACTCGGTTTATTCAAATCGGCGCTTCGGAGCGTGTTTGCGACTCAGTTGATTCAGTTCGGCACTTCGGAGCCTGTTCGCGACTCGGTTGATTCAGTTCGGCGCTTCCGAGCCTGTTCCCGACTCGGTTGATTCAGTTCGGCGCTTCGGAGCCCGTTCGCGACTCGGTTGATTCAGATCGGCGGTTGATTCAGTTCGGCACTTCGGAGCCTGTTCGCGAATCGGTTGATTCAGTTCAGCGCTTCGGAGCCTGTTCGCGACTCGGTTGATTCAGATCGGCGGTTGATTCAGATCGGCACTTCGGAGCCTGTTCGCGACTCGGTTGATTCAGTTCGGCGCTTAGGAGCCTGTTCGCGACTCGGTTTATTCAAATCGGCGCTTCGGAGCGTGTTTGCGACTCAGTTGATTCAGTTCGGCACTTCGGAGCCTGTTCGCGACTCGGTTGATTCAGTTCAGCGCTTCGGAGCGTGTTCGCGACTCGGTTGATTCAGTTCGGCACTTCGGAGCTTGTTTGTAATTTTTTTTAATCCAGATCTGGAAATCGGAGCAGGAAGTTTTTGTCAAACACTTCATTGGTGATAAATGAATATTTGACCTGAGGCTTTTTTTAACCTGTCGATTTGATTTTTAAATGATTTCAATGACTTTTTGATGTCAATACTTCTTGTAGCTCAGTTGCATGTGTTGTGTTTTATGAATTGTGGATGGATTTATCAACTGAGAAATAAAGTTGAACAGAAATGATCATGAACTCTTAAAGATGATGATGAAAGAAAAGGTAATATTGCATATAAAATTAAGTCTAAGTATGAACTAACTTGCGCAATACAATTTTTGTGGGGATTAGTGCTTGGGCTCACAATTATTTTTTTATGTTTTTTTTTTTTTTACAGGAGTATACTCATCAAATCTGCATTTATTTGATCAAAAATACAGGGTAAAAAGTGGAACATTATTATGAAATAAAACAAAATGTTTCTATTTAAATATACATTAAAATCTATTTTATTTCTGTGATTTTCAGCATCATTACTCCAGTCTTCAGTGTCACATGATCTTCAGAAATCATTCTAATATGATGATTTATTATCAGAGTTGTGCTGCTGAACTGTGATACTTCTTTCAGCATTCTTTGATTAATGAAAGTTAAAAAGAAGAGCATTTATTTAAAATAGAAGTATTTTCTAACAATAAACACTAGAGTTCAAAAGTTTTGGGTCAGTAAAGTTTATTCTTTCTTTCTAAAAAAAAAAATAGAACTCTTTTAGGATGTATTGTTGATTGTTTTGATTCAGATCGGCGCTTCGCAGCCTGTTCGCGACTCGGTTGATTCAGTTCGGCACTTTGGAGTCTGTTTGTGATCTTTTTTTTTTTATTCAGATCTGGACATCGTAGCAGGAAGTTTTTGTCAAACATTTCATTGGTGATAAATTAATATTTGACCTGAGGCTTTTTTTAACCTGTCGATTTGATTTTTCAATGATTTCAATGACTTTTGGATGTCAATACTTCTTGTACCTCAGTTGCATTTGTTGTGTTTTACGAACTGAGGATCGATTTATCAACTGAGAAATAAAGTTGAACAGAAATGATCATGAACTCTTAAAGATGATGATGATGAAAAGAAAGGTAATATTGCATATAAAATTATATCTAAATATGAACTAACTTGCGCATTACAGTAAATATTCTTACTCTAACCTTAAATCAGTGAAAAAATGTTTGGCTCAGTTTACAGAAAAGTGTACGTTACACATCCTTGCATTATGATGCAACATTATTTCCTCCTCAGATGAGTATTTAAACATCTTTATTTTTGTGGGGATTAGTGTGTAAGTGCGTGGGATCAGAATTATTTTTTTATGTTTTTTTTTTTTTTTACAGGAGTATACTCATCAAATCTGCATTTATTTGATCAAAAATACAGGGGGGAAATTTGGAACATTATTATGAAGTAAAACAAAATGTTTCTATTTAAATATACATTAAAATCTATTTTATTTCTGTGATTTTCAGCATCATTACTCCAGTCTTCAGTGTCACATGATCTTCAGAAATCATTCTAATATGATGATTTATTATCAGAGTTGTGCTGCTGAACTGTAATACTTCGCGACTCCGTTGATTCAGATCGGCACTTCGGAGCTTGTTTGTAATTTTTTTAAATTCAGATCTGGACATCGGAGCAGGAAGTTTTTGTCAAACCCTTCATTGGTGATAAATGAATATTTGACCTGAGGCTTTTTTTTTAACCTGTCGATTTGATTTTTATATGATTTCAATGACTTTTTGATGTCAATACTTTCTTGTACCTCAGTTGCATGTGTTGTGTTTTATGAATTTTGGATGGATTTCTCAACTGAGAAATAAAGTTGAACAGAAATGATCATGAACTCTTAAAGATGATGATGAAAAGAAAAGGTAATATTGCATATAAAATTATATCTAAGTATGAACTAACTTGCGAATACAGTAAATATCTTACTCTACCCTAAATCAGTGAAAAAATGTTTGGCTCAGTTTACAGAAAAGTGTACGTTACACATCCTTTTTATAATGATGCAACATTATTTCCTCCTCAGATGAGTATTTAACATCTTTACTTTTGTGGGGATTAGTTTGTAAGTGCTTGGGATCAGAATTATTTTTTTTATGTTTTTTTTTTTCTTTCTTTTTTTTACAGGAGTATACTCATCAAATCTGCATTTATTTGATCAAAAATACAGGGGGAAAAAATGTGAACCTTATTATGAAGTAAACAAAATGTTTCTATTTAAATATACATTAAAATCTATTTTATTTCTGTGATTTTCAGCATCATTACTCCAGTCTTCAGTGTCACATGATCTTCAGAAATCATTATAATATGATGATTATTATCAGAGTTGTGCTGCTGAACTGTAATACTTCGCGACTCCGTTGATTCAGATCGGCACTTCGGAGCTTGTTTGTAATTTTTTTAAATTCAGATCTGGACATCGGAGCAGGAAGTTTTTGTCAAAACCCTTCATTGGTGATAAATGAATATTTGACCTGAGGCTTTTTTTAACCTGTCGATTTGATTTTTAAATGATTTCAATGACTTTTTGATGTCAATACTTCTTGTACCTCAGTTGCATGTGTTGTGTTTTATGAATTGTGGATGGATTTCTCAACTGAGAAATAAAGTTTGAACAGAAATGATCATGAACTCTTAAAGATGATGATGAAAAGAAAAGGTAATATTGCATATAAAATTATATCTAAGTATGAACTAACTTGCGCAATACAGTAAATATTTTTACTCTACCCTAAATCAGTGAAAAAATGTTTGGCTCAGTTTACAGAAAAGTGTACGTTAAACATCCTTTTATAATGATGCAACATTATTTCCTCCTCAGATGAGTATTTAACATCTTTATTTTTGTGGGGATTAGTTTGTAAGTGCTTGGGATCAGAATTATTTTTTTTATGTTTTTTTTTTTCTTTCTTTTTTTTTTTTTACAGGAGTATACTCATCAAAACTGCATTTATTTGATCAAAAATACAGGGGAAAAAATTTGAACATTATTATGAAGTAAAACAAAATGTTTCTATTTAAATATACATTAAAATCTATTTTATTTCTGTGATTTTCAGCATCATTACTCCAGTCTTCAGTGTCACATGATCTTCAGAAATCATTCTAATATGATGATTTGTTATCAGAGTTGTGCTGCTGAACTGTGATACTTCTTTCAGCATTCTTTGATTAATGAAAAGTTAAAAAGAAGAGCATTTATTTAAAATAGAAGTATTTTCTAACAATAAACACTAGAGTTCAAAAGTTTTGGGTCAGTAAAGTTTATTCTTTCTTTCTAAAAAAAAAATAGAACTCTTTTAGGATGTATTGTTGATTGTTTTGATTCAGATCGGCGCTTCGCAGCCTGTTCGCGACTCGGTTGATTCAGATCGGCACTTCGGAGCGTGTTCGCGACTCCGTTGATTCAGTTCGGCACTTCCGGAGCGTGTTAGCGACTCCGTTGATTTCAGTTCGGCACTTCGGAGCCTGTTCGAGACTCCGTTTGTGACTGTTTGTGATCTTTTTTTTTTTTTATTCAGATCTGGACATCGTAGCAGGAAGTTTTTGTCAAACATTTCATTGGTGATAAATTAATATTTGACCTGAGGCTTTTTTTTAACCTGTCGATTTGATTTTTCAATGATTTCAATGACTTTTGGATGTCAATACTTCTTGTACCTCAGTTGCATTTGTTGTGTTTTACGAACTGAGGATCGATTTATCAACTGAGAAATAAAGTTGAACAGAAATGATCATGAACTCTTAAAGATGATGATGAAAAGAAAGGTAATATTGCATATAAAATTATATCTAAATATGAACTAACTTGCGCATTACAGTAAATATTCTTACTCTACCTTAAATCAGTGAAAAAATGTTTGGCTCAGTTTACAGAAAAGTGTACGTTACACATCCTTTTTATTATGATGCAACATTATTTCCTCCTCAGATGAGTATTTAACATCTTTATTTTTTGTGGGGATTAGTTTGTAAGTGCTTGGGATCAGAATTATTTTTTTTATGTTTTTTTTTTTATGTTTTTTTTTTACAGGAGTATACTCATCAAAACTGCATTTATTTGGTCAAAAATACAGGGGAAAAAGTCAAATATTATTATAGAGTAAAACAACATTTTTCGATTTTAATATACATTAAAATCTATTTTATTTCTGTGATTTTCAGCATCATTCCACCAGTCTTCAGTGTCACATGATCTTTAGAAATCATTCTAATATGATGATTTATTATCAGAGTTGTGCTGCTGAACTGTGATACTTCTTTCCCGCATTCTTTAATGAATGAAAAGTTAAAAAAAAGAGCATTTATTTAAAAATGGAAGTCTTTTCTAACAATAAACACTAGAGTTCAAAAGTTTGGGGTCAGTAAAATTGATTCTTTCTTTCTAAAAAAAAAAAATAGAACTCTTTAAGGATGTATTGTTGATTGTTTTGATACAGATCGGCGCTTCGGAGCCTATTCGCGACTCTGTTGATTCAGATCGGCACTTCGGAGCGTGTTCGCGACTCCGTTGATTCAGTTCGGCACTTCCGGAGCGTGTTAGCGACTCCGTTGATTCAGTTCGGCACTTCCGGAGCGTGTTAGCGACTCCGTTGATTCAATTCGACACTTCGGAGCCTGTTCAAGACTCGGTTGATTCAGATCGGCAATTCAGAGCGTGTTCGCGACTCCGTTGATTCAGTTCGGAACTTCCGGAGCGTGTTCGCGACTCCGTTGATTCAGTTCGGCACTTCGGAGCCTGTTCAAGACTCGGTTGATTCAGTTCGGCATTTCAGAGCCTGTTCGTGACTCGGTTGATTCAGTTCGGTGCTTCGGAGCCTGTTCGCCACTCCGTTGATTCAGATCGGCGCTTCGGAGCCTGTTCACGACTCGGTTGATTCAGTTCGGCACTTCGGAGCCTGTTCCCGACTCGGTTGATTCAGTTCGGCGCTTCGGAGCCTTTTCGCGACTCGGTTGATTCAGATCGGCGGTTGATTCAGTTCGGCACTTCGGAGCCTGTTCGCGACTCGGTTGATTCAGTTCGGCGCTTCGGAGCCTGTTCGCGACTCGGTTGATTCAGATCGGCGGTTGATTCAGATCGGCACTTCGGAGCCTGTTCGCGACTCGGTTGATTCAGTTCGGCGCTTCGGAGCCTGTTCGCGACTCGGTTTATTCAAATCGGCGCTTCGGAGCGTGTTTGCGACTCAGTTGATTCAGTTCGGCACTTCGGAGCCTGTTCGCGACTCGGTTGATTCAGTTCGGCGCTTCCGAGCCTGTTCCCGACTCGGTTGATTCAGTTCGGCGCTTCGGAGCCTGTTCGCGACTCGGTTGATTCAGTTCGGCACTTCGGAGCTTGTTCGCGACTCGGTTGATTCAAATCGGCGCTTTGGAGCGTTTTCGCGACTCCGTTGATTCAGTTCGGCACTTCGGAACCTGTTCGTGACTCCGTTGATTCAGTTCGGCATTTCAGAGCGTGTTCGCGACTCGGTTGATTCAGTTCGGCATTTCGGAGCCTGTTCGCGACTCAATTGATTCAGATCGGGACTTCGGAGCCTGTTTGTAATTTTTTTAAATTCAGATCTGGACATCGGAGCAGGACGTTTTTGTCAAACAGTTCATTGGTGATTAATTAATATTTGACCTGAGGCTTTTTCTTAACCTGTCGATTTGATTTTTATATGATTTCAATGACTTTTTGATGTCAATACTTCTTGTACCTCAGTTGTATGTGTTGTGTTTTATGAATTGTGGATGGATTTCTCAACTGAGAAATAAAGTTGAACAGAAATGATCATGAACTCTTAAAGATGATGATGAAAAGAAAAGGTAATATTGCATATAAAATTATATCTAAGTATGAACTAACTTGCGCATTACAGTAAATATTTTTACTCTACCCTAAATCAGTGAAAAAATGTTTGGCTCAGTTTACAGAAAAGTGTACGTTACACATCCTTGCATTATGATGCAACATTATTTCCTCTTCAGATGAGTATTTAACATCTTTATTTTTGTGGGGATTAGTGTGTAAGTGCTGGGATCAGAATTATTTTTTTTATGTTTTTTTTTTTTTTTTACAGGAGTATACTCATCAAATCTGCATTTATTTGATCAAAAATACAGGGGGAAAAATTGGAACATTATTATGAAGTAAAACAAAATGTTTCTATTTAAATATACATTAAAATCTATTTTATTTCTGTGATTTTCAGCATCATTACTCCAGTCTTCAGTGTCACATGATCTTCAGAAATCATTCTAATATGATGATTTATTATCAGAGTTGTGCTGCTGAACTGTAATACTTCACGACTCGGTTGATTCAGTTCGGCGCTTCGGAGCCTGTTTGTGATCTTTTTTTTTTTATTCAGATCTGGACATCGTAGCAGGAAGTTTTTGTCAAACATTTCATTGGTGATAAATTAATATTTGACCTGAGGCTTTTTTTTAACCTGTCGATTAGATTTTTCAATGATTTCAATGACTTTTGGATGTCAATACTTCTTGTACCTCAGTTGCATTTGTTGTGTTTTACGAACTGAGGATCGATTTATCAACTGAGAAATAAAGTTGAACAGAAATGATCATGAACTCTTAAAGATGATGATGAAAAGAAAGGTAATATTGCATATAAAATTATATCTAAATATGAACTAACTTGCGCATTACAGTAAATATTCTTACTCTACCTTAAATCAGTGAAAAAATGTTTGGCTCAGTTTACAGAAAAGTGTACGTTACACATCCTTGCATTATGATGCAACATTATTTCCTCCTCAGATGAGTATTTAACATCTTTATTTTTGTGGGGATTAGTGTGTAAGTGCTTGGGATCAGAATTATTTTTTTATGTTTTTTTTTTTTTTTACAGGAGTATACTCATCAAATCTGCATTTATTTGATCAAAAATACAGGGGGAAAATTTGGAACATTATTATGAAGTAAAACAAAATGTTTCTATTTAAATATACATTAAAATCTATTTTATTTCTGTGATTTTCAGCATCATTACTCCAGTCTTCAGTGTCACATGATCTTCAGAAATCATTCTAATATGATGATTTATTATCAGAGTTGTGCTGCTGAACTGTAATACTTCGCGACTCCGTTGATTCAGATCGGCACTTCGGAGCTTGTTTTTAACCTGTCGATTTGATTTTTAAATGATTTCAATGACTTTTTGATGTCAATACTTTCTTGTACCTCAGTTGCATGTGTTGTGTTTTATGAATTTTGGATGGATTTCTCAACTGAGAAATAAAGTTGAACAGAAATGATCATGAACTCTTAAAGATGATGATGAAAAGAAAAGGTAATATTGCATATAAAATTATATCTAAGTATGAACTAACTTGCGAAATACAGTAAATATTCTTACTCTACCCTAAATCAGTGAAAAAATGTTTGGCTCAGTTTACAGAAAAGTGTACGTTACACATCCTTTTTATAATGATGCAACATTATTTCCTCCTCAGATGAGTATTTAACATCTTTATTTTTGTGGGGATTAGTTTGTAAGTGCTTGGGATCAGAATTATTTTTTTTATGTTTTTTTTTTTTTTTTTTTTTTTTTTTTACAGGAGTATACTCATCAAAACTGCATTTATTTGATCAAAAATACAGGGGAAAAAATTTGAACATTATTATGAAGTAAAACAAAATGTTTCTATTTAAATATACATTAAAATCTATTTTATTTCTGTGATTTTCAGCATCATTACTCCAGTCTTCAGTGTCACATGATCTTCAGAAATCATTCTAATATGATGATTTATTATCAGAGTTGTGCTGCTGAACTGTGATACTTCTTTCAGCATTCTTTGATTAATGAAAAGTTAAAAAGAAGAGCATTTATTTAAAATAGAAGTATTTTCTAACAATAAACACTAGAGTTCAAAAGTTTTGGGTCAGTAAAGTTTATTCTTTCTTTCTAAAAAAAAATAGAACTCTTTTAGGATGTATTGTTGATTGTTTTGATTCAGATCGGCGCTTCGGAGCCTGTTCGCGACTCGGTTGATTCAGTTCGGCACTTTGGAGTCTGTTTGTGATCTTTTTTTTTTTTATTCAGATCTGGACATCGTAGCAGGAAGTTTTTGTCAAACATTTCATTGGTGATAAATTAATATTTGACCTGAGGCTTTTTTTTAACCTGTCGATTTGATTTTTCAATGATTTCAATGACTTTTGGATGTCAATACTTCTTGTACCTCAGTTGTATGTGTTGTGTTTTATGAATTGTGGATGGATTTCTCAACTGAGAAATAAAGTTGAACAGAAATGATCATGAACTCTTAAAGATGATGATGAAAAGAAAAGGTAATATTGCATATAAAATTATATCTAAGTATGAACTAACTTCCGCAATACAGTAAATATTTTTACTCTACCCTAAATCAGTGAAAAAATATTTGGCTCAGTTTACAGAAAAGTGTACGTTACACATCCTTTTTATTATGATGCAACATTATTTCCTCCTCAGATGAGTATTTAACATCTTTATTTTTGTGGGGATTAGTTTGTAAGTGCTTGGGATCAGAATTATTTTTTTTATGTTTTTTTTTTTTTATTTTTTTTTACAGGAGTATACTCATCAAAACTGCATTTATTTGGTCAAAAATACAGGGGAAAAAGTCAAATATTATTATAGAGTAAAACAAAATGTTTCTATTTAAATATACATTAAAATCTATTTTATTTCTGTGATTTTCAGCATCATTACTCCAGTCTTCAGTGTCACATGATCTTCAGAAATCATTCTAATATGATGATTTGTTATCAGAGTTGTGCTGCTGAACTGTGATACTTCTTTCCGCATTCTTTAATGAATGAAAAGTTAAAAAGAAGAGCATTTATTTAAAATGGAAGTCTTTTCTAACAATAAACACTAGAGTTCAAAAGTTTGGGGTCAGTAAAATTGATTCTTTCTTTCTAAAAAAAAAAATAGAACTCTTTAAGGATGTATTGTTGATTGTTTTGATACAGATCGGCGCTTCGGAGCCTATTCGCGACTCTGTTTATTCAGATCGGCACTTCGGAGCGTGTTCGCGACTCCGTTGATTCAGTTCGGCACTTCCGGAGCGTGTTAGCGACTCCGTTGATTCAGGTCGGCACTTCGGAGCCTGTTCGAGACTCCGTTGATTCAATTCGACACTTCGGAGCCTGTTCAAGACTCGGTTGATTCAGATCGGCAATTCGGAGCGTGTTCGCGACTCCGTTGATTCAGTTCGGAACTTCCGGAGCGTGTTCGCGACTCCGTTGATTCAGTTCGGCACTTCGGAGCCTGTTCAAGACTCGGTTGATTCAGTTCGGCATTTCAGAGCCTGTTCGTGACTCGGTTGATTCAGTTCGGTGCTTCGGAGCCTGTTCGCCACTCCGTTGATTCAGATCGGCGCTTCGGAGCCTGTTCACGACTCGGTTGATTCAGTTCGGCACTTCGGAGCCTGTTCCCGACTCGGTTGATTCAGTTCGGCGCTTCGGAGCCTGTTCGCGACTCGGTTGATTCAGATCGGCGGTTGATTCAGTTCGGCACTTCGGAGCCTGTTCGCGACTCGGTTGATTCAGTTCGGCGCTTCGGAGCCTGTTCGCGACTCGGTTGATTCAGATCGGCGGTTGATTCAGATCGGCACTTCGGAGCCTGTTCGCGACTCGGTTTATTCAAATCGGCGCTTCGGAGCGTGTTTGCGACTCAGTTGATTCAGTTCGGCACTTCGGAGCCTGTTCGCGACTCGGTTGATTCAGTTCGGCGCTTCCGAGCCTGTTCCCGACTCGGTTGATTCAGTTCGGCGCTTCGGAGCCCGTTCGCGACTCGGTTGATTCAGATCGGCGGTTGATTCAGTTCGGCACTTCGGAGCCTGTTCGCGAATCGGTTGATTCAGTTCAGCGCTTCGGAGCCTGTTCGCGACTCGGTTGATTCAGATCGGCGGTTGATTCAGATCGGCACTTCGGAGCCTGTTCGCGACTCGGTTGATTCAGTTCGGCGCTTAGGAGCCTGTTCGCGACTCGGTTTATTCAAATCGGCGCTTCGGAGCGTGTTTGCGACTCAGTTGATTCAGTTCGGCACTTCGGAGCCTGTTCGCGACTCGGTTGATTCAGTTCAGCGCTTCGGAGCGTGTTCGCGACTCGGTTGATTCAGTTCGGCACTTCGGAGCTTGTTTGTAATTTTTTTTAATCCAGATCTGGAAATCGGAGCAGGAAGTTTTTGTCAAACACTTCATTGGTGATAAATGAATATTTGACCTGAGGCTTTTTTTTAACCTGTCGATTTGATTTTTAAATGATTTCAATGACTTTTTGATGTCAATACTTCTTGTAGCTCAGTTGCATGTGTTGTGTTTTATGAATTGTGGATGGATTTATCAACTGAGAAATAAAGTTGAACAGAAATGATCATGAACTCTTAAAGATGATGATGAAAAGAAAAGGTAATATTGCATATAAAATTAAGTCTAAGTATGAACTAACTTGCGCAATACAATTTTTGTGGGGATTAGTGCTTGGGCTCACAATTATTTTTTTATGTTTTTTTTTTTTTACAGGAGTATACTCATCAAATCTGCATTTATTTGATCAAAAATACAGGGTAAAAAGTGGAACATTATTATGAAATAAAACAAAATGTTTCTATTTAAATATACATTAAAATCTATTTTATTTCTGTGATTTTCAGCATCATTACTCCAGTCTTCAGTGTCACATGATCTTCAGAAATCATTCTAATATGATGATTTATTATCAGAGTTGTGCTGCTGAACTGTGATACTTCTTTCAGCATTCTTTGATTAATGAAAAGTTAAAAAGAAGAGCATTTATTTAAAATAGAAGTATTTTCTAACAATAAACACTAGAGTTCAAAAGTTTTGGGTCAGTAAAGTTTATTCTTTCTTTCTAAAAAAAAAATAGAACTCTTTTAGGATGTATTGTTGATTGTTTTGATTCAGATCGGCGCTTCGCAGCCTGTTCGCGACTCGGTTGATTCAGTTCGGCACTTTGGAGTCTGTTTGTGATCTTTTTTTTTTTATTCAGATCTGGACATCGTAGCAGGAAGTTTTTGTCAAACATTTCATTGGTGATAAATTAATATTTGACCTGAGGCTTTTTTTTAACCTGTCGATTTGATTTTTCAATGATTTCAATGACTTTTGGATGTCAATACTTCTTGTACCTCAGTTGCATTTGTTGTGTTTTACGAACTGAGGATCGATTTATCAACTGAGAAATAAAGTTGAACAGAAATGATCATGAACTCTTAAAGATGATGATGAAAAGAAAAGGTAATATTGCATATAAAATTATATCTAAGTATGAACTAACTTGCGAAATACAGTAAATATTCTTACTCTACCCTAAATCAGTGAAAAAATGTTTGGCTCAGTTTACAGAAAAGTGTACGTTACACATCCTTTTTATAATGATGCAACATTATTTCCTCCTCAGATGAGTATTTAACATCTTTATTTTTGTGGGGATTAGTTTGTAAGTGCTTGGGATCAGAATTATTTTTTTTATGTTTTTTTTTTCTTTCTTTTTTTTTTTACAGGAGTATACTCATCAAATCTGCATTTATTTGATCAAAAATACAGGGGGAAAAATTTGAACCTTATTATGAAGTAAAACAAAATGTTTCTATTTAAATATACATTAAAATCTATTTTATTTCTGTGATTTTCAGCATCATTACTCCAGTCTTCAGTGTCACATGATCTTCAGAAATCATTATAATATGATGATTTATTATCAGAGTTGTGCTGCTGAACTGTAATACTTCGCGACTCCGTTGATTCAGATCGGCACTTCGGAGCTTGTTTGTAATTTTTTTAAATTCAGATCTGGACATCGGAGCAGGAAGTTTTTGTCAAACCCTTCATTGGTGATAAATGAATATTTGACCTGAGGCTTTTTTTTAACCTGTCGATTTGATTTTTAAATGATTTCAATGACTTTTTGATGTCAATACTTCTTGTACCTCAGTTGCATGTGTTGTGTTTTATGAATTGTGGATGGATTTCTCAACTGAGAAATAAAGTTGAACAGAAATGATCATGAACTCTTAAAGATGATGATGAAAAGAAAAGGTAATATTGCATATAAAATTATATCTAAGTATGAACTAACTTGCGCAATACAGTAAATATTTTTACTCTACCCTAAATCAGTGAAAAAATGTTTGGCTCAGTTTACAGAAAAGTGTACGTTAAACATCCTTTTATAATGATGCAACATTATTTCCTCCTCAGATGAGTATTTAACATCTTTATTTTTGTGGGGATTAGTTTGTAAGTGCTTGGGATCAGAATTATTTTTTTTATGTTTTTTTTTTTTTTTTTTTTTTTTTACAGGAGTATACTCATCAAAACTGCATTTATTTGATCAAAAATACAGGGGAAAAAATTTGAACATTATTATGAAGTAAAACAAAATGTTTCTATTTAAATATACATTAAAATCTATTTTATTTCTGTGATTTTCAGCATCATTACTCCAGTCTTCAGTGTCACATGATCTTCAGAAATCATTCTAATATGATGATTTGTTATCAGAGTTGTGCTGCTGAACTGTGATACTTCTTTCAGCATTCTTTGATTAATGAAAAGTTAAAAAGAAGAGCATTTATTTAAAATAGAAGTATTTTCTAACAATAAACACTAGAGTTCAAAAGTTTTGGGTCAGTAAAGTTTATTCTTTCTTTCTTTCTAAAAAATAGAACTCTTTTAGGATGTATTGTTGATTGTTTTGATTCAGATCGGCGCTTCGCAGCCTGTTCGCCGACTCGGTTGATTCAGATCGGCACTTCCGGAGCGTGTTCGCGACTCCGTTGATTCAGTTCGGCACTTCCGGAGCGTGTTAGCGACTCCGTTGATTCAGTTCGGCACTTCGGAGCCTGTTCGAGACTCCGTTTGTGACTGTTTGTGATCTTTTTTTTTTTTATTCAGATCTGGACATCGTAGCAGGAAGTTTTTGTCAAACATTTCATTGGTGATAAATTAATATTTGACCTGAGGCTTTTTTTTAACCTGTCGATTTGATTTTTCAATGATTTCAATGACTTTTGGATGTCAATACTTCTTGTACCTCAGTTGCATTTGTTGTGTTTTACGAACTGAGGATCGATTTATCAACTGAGAAATAAAGTTGAACAGAAATGATCATGAACTCTTAAAGATGATGATGAAAAGAAAGGTAATATTGCATATAAAATTATATCTAAATATGAACTAACTTGCGCATTACAGTAAATATTCTTACTCTACCTTAAATCAGTGAAAAAATGTTTGGCTCAGTTTACAGAAAAGTGTACGTTACACATCCTTTTTATTATGATGCAACATTATTTCCTCCTCAGATGAGTATTTAACATCTTTATTTTTGTGGGGATTAGTTTGTAAGTGCTTGGGATCAGAATTATTTTTTTTATGTTTTTTTTTTATGTTTTTTTTTACAGGAGTATACTCATCAAAACTGCATTTATTTGGTCAAAAATACAGGGGAAAAAGTCAAATATTATTATAGAGTAAAACAACATTTTTCGATTTTAATATACATTAAAATCTATTTTATTTCTGTGATTTTCAGCATCATTCCACCAGTCTTCAGTGTCACATGATCTTTAGAAATCATTCTAATATGATGATTTATTATCAGAGTTGTGCTGCTGAACTGTGATACTTCTTTCCGCATTCTTTAATGAATGAAAAGTTAAAAAAAAGAGCATTTATTTAAAATGGAAGTCTTTTCTAACAATAAACACTAGAGTTCAAAAGTTTGGGGTCAGTAAAATTGATTCTTTCTTTCTAAAAAAAAAAAATAGAACTCTTTAAGGATGTATTGTTGATTGTTTTGATACAGATCGGCGCTTCGGAGCCTATTCGCGACTCTGTTGATTCAGATCGGCACTTCGGAGCGTGTTCGCGACTCCGTTGATTCAGTTCGGCACTTCCGGAGCGTGTTAGCGACTCCGTTGATTCAGTTCGGCACTTCCGGAGCGTGTTAGCGACTCCGTTGATTCAATTCGACACTTCGGAGCCTGTTCAAGACTCGGTTGATTCAGATCGGCAATTCGGAGCGTGTTCGCGACTCCGTTGATTCAGTTCGGAACTTCCGGAGCGTGTTCGCGACTCCGTTGATTCAGTTCGGCACTTCGGAGCCTGTTCAAGACTCGGTTGATTCAGTTCGGCATTTCAGAGCCTGTTCGTGACTCGGTTGATTCAGTTCGGTGCTTCGGAGCCTGTTCGCCACTCCGTTGATTCAGATCGGCGCTTCGGAGCCTGTTCACGACTCGGTTGATTCAGTTCGGCACTTCGGAGCCTGTTCCCGACTCGGTTGATTCAGTTCGGCGCTTCGGAGCCTTTTCGCGACTCGGTTGATTCAGATCGGCGGTTGATTCAGTTCGGCACTTGGGAGCCTGTTCGCGACTCGGTTGATTCAGTTCGGCGCTTCGGAGCCTGTTCGCGACTCGGTTGATTCAGATCGGCGGTTGATTCAGATCGGCACTTCGGAGCCTGTTCGCGACTCGGTTGATTCAGTTCGGCGCTTCGGAGCCTGTTCGCGACTCGGTTTATTCAAATCGGCGCTTCGGAGCGTGTTTGCGACTCAGTTGATTCAGTTCGGCACTTCGGAGCCTGTTCGCGACTCGGTTGATTCAGTTCGGCGCTTCCGAGCCTGTTCCCGACTCGGTTGATTCAGTTCGGCGCTTCGGAGCCTGTTCGCGACTCGGTTGATTCAGATCGGCGGTTGATTCAGTTCGGCACTTCGGAGCCTGTTCGCGACTCGGTTGATTCAGTTCAGCGCTTGATTCAGATCGGCGGTTGATTCAGATCGGCACTTCGGAGCCTGTTCGCGACTCGGTTGATTCAGATCGGCGGTTGATTCAGTTCGGCACTTCGGAGCCTGTTCGCGACTCGGTTGATTCAGTTCAGCGGTTGATTCAGATCGGCGGTTGATTCAGATCGGCACTTCGGAGCCTGTTCGCGACTCGGTTGATTCAGTTCGGCGCTTAGGAGCCTGTTCGCGACTCGGTTTATTCAAATCGGCGCTTCGGAGCGTGTTTGCGACTCAGTTGATTCAGTTCGGCACTTCGGAGCCTGTTCGCGACTCGGTTGATTCAGTTCAGCGCTTCGGAGCGTGTTCGCGACTCGGTTGATTCAGTTCGGCACTTCGGAGCTTGTTGGTAATTTTTTTTAATCCAGATCTGGAAATCGGAGCAGGAAGTTTTTGTCAAACACTTCATTGGTGATAAATGAATATTTGACCTGAGGCTTTTTTTTAACCTGTCGATTTGATTTTTAAATGATTTCAATGACTTTTTGATGTCAATACTTCTTGTAGCTCAGTTGCATGTGTTGTGTTTTATGAATTGTGGATGGATTTATCAACTGAGAAATAAAGTTGAACAGAAATGATCATGAACTCTTAAAGATGATGATGAAAAGAAAAGGTAATATTGCATATAAAATTAAGTCTAAGTATGAACTAACTTGCGCAATACAATTTTTGTGGGGATTAGTGCTTGGGCTCACAATTATTTTTTTATGTTTTTTTTTTTTTTTACAGGAGTATACTCATCAAATCTGCATTTATTTGATCAAAAATACAGGGGGAAAATTTGGAACATTATTATGAAGTAAAACAAAATGTTTCTATTTAAATATACATTAAAATCTATTTTATTTCTGTGATTTTCAGCATCATTACTCCAGTCTTCAGTGTCACATGATCTTCAGAAATCATTCTAATATGATGATTTATTATCAGAGTTGTGCTGCTGAACTGTAATACTTCGCGACTCTGTTGATTCAGATCGGCGCTTCGGAGCCTGTTCTCGACTCGGTTGATTCAGATCGGCGCTTCGGAGCCTGTTCGCGACTCGGTTGATTCAGTTCGGCGTTTCGAAAGCCTGTTCGCGACTCGGTTGATTCAGATCGGCGCTTCTGAGCGTTTTCGCGACTCGGTTCATTCAGTTCGGCACTTCGGAGCCTGTTCGCGACTCGGTTGATTCAGTTCGGCGCTTCGGAGCGTGTTCGCGACTCGGTTGATTCAGTTCGGCACTTCGGAGCTTGTTCGCGACTCGGTTGATTCAAATCGGCGCTTTGGAGCGTTTTCGCGACTCCGTTGATTCAGTTCGGCACTTCGGAGCCTGTTCGTGACTCCGTTGATTCAGTTCGGCATTTCGGAGCGTGTTCGCGACTCGGTTGATTCAGTTCGGCACTTCGGAGCTTGTTCGCGACTCAGTTGATTCAGATCGGGACTTCGGAGCCTGTTTGTAATTTTTTTAAATTCAGATCTGGACATCGGAGCAGGACGTTTTTGTCAAACAGTTCATTGGTGATAAATTAATATTTGGACTGTGATATTCTTTCAGCATTCTTTGATTAATGAAAAGTTAAAAAGAAGAGCATTTATTTAAAATAGAAGTATTTTCTAACAATAAACACTAGAGTTCAAAAGTTTGGGGTCAGTAAAATTTATTCTTTCTTTCTAAAAAAAAAATAGAACTCTTTTAGGATGTATTGTTGATTGTTTTGATTCAGATCAGCGCTTCGGAGCCTGTTCGCGACTCGGTTGATTCAGTTCGGCACTTTGGAGTCTGTTTGTGATTTTTTTTTTTTTTTAATTCAGATCTGGACATCGTAGCAGGAAGTTTTTGTCAAACATTTCATTGGTGATAAATGAATAATTGACCTGAGGCTTTTTTTTAACCTGTCGATTTGAATTTTCAATGATTTCAATGACTTTTGGATGTCAATACTTCTTGTACCTCAGTTGCATGTGTTGTGTTTTATGAATTGAGGATCGATTTATCAACTGAGAAATAAAGTTGAACAGAAATGATCATGAACTCTTAAAGATGATGATGAAAAGAAAAGGTAATATTGCATATAAAATTATATCTAAGTATGAACTAACTTGCGCATTACAGTAAATATTCTTACTCTACCCTAAATCAGTGAAAAAATGTTTGGCTCAGTTTACAGAAAAGTGTACGTTACACATCCTTGCATTATGATGCAACATTATTTCCTCTTCAGATGAGTATTTAAAATCTTTATTTTTGTGGGGATTAGTGTGTAAGTGCGTGGGATCAGAATTATGTTTTTTATGTTTTTTTTTTTTTTTTTTACAGGAGTATACTCATCAAATCTGCATTTATTTGATCAAAAATACAGGGGGAAAAATTGGAACATTATTATGAAATAAAACAAAATGTTTCTATTTAAATATACATTAAAATCTATTTTATTTCTGTGATTTTCAGCATCATTACTCCAGTCTTCAGTGTCACATGATCTTCAGAAATCATTTTTATATGATGATTTATTATCAGAGTTGTGCTGCTGAACTGTAATACTTCGCGACTCCGTTGATTCAGATGGGCACTTCGGAGCCTGTTCGCGACTCGGTTGATTCAGATTGGCGCTTCGGAGCCTGTTCGCGAGTCGGTTGATTCAGATTGGCGCTTCGGAGCCTATTCGCGACTCGGTTGATTCAGATCGGCGCTTCGGAGCGTGTTCGCGACTCGGTTGATTAAGTTCGGCACTTCGGAGCGTGTTCGCGACTCGGTTGATTCAGTTCGGCACTTCGGAGCCTGTTCGCGACTCGGTTGATTCAGTTCGGCGCTTCGGAGCGTGTTCGCGACTCGGTTGATTCAGTTCGGCACTTCGGAGCCTGTTCGTGACTCCGTTGATTCAGTTCGGCATTTGGGAGCGTGTTCGCGACTCGGTTGATTCAGATCGGGACTTCGGAGCCTGTTTGTAATTTTTTTTAAATTCAGATCTGGACATCGGAGCAGGAAGTTTTTGTCAAACCCTTCATTGGTGATAAATGAATATTTGACCTGAGGCTTTTTTTTAACCTGTCGATTTGATTTTTAAATGATTTCAATGACTTTTTGATGTCAATACTTTCTTGTACCTCAGTTGCATGTGTTGTGTTTTATGAATTTTGGATGGATTTCTCAACTGAGAAATAAAGTTGAACAGAAATGATCATGAACTCTTAAAGATGATGATGAAAAGAAAAGGTAATATTGCATATAAAATTATATCTAAGTATGAACTAACTTGCGCAATACAGTAAATATTCTTACTCTACCCTAAATCAGTGAAAAAATGTTTGGCTCAGTTTACAGAAAAGTGTACGTTACACATCCTTTTTATAATGATGCAACATTATTTCCTCCTCAGATGAGTATTTAACATCTTTACTTTTGTGGGGATTAGTTTGTAAGTGCTTGGGATCAGAATTATTTTTTTTATGTTTTTTTTTCTTTTTTTTTTTTTTTACAGGAGTATACTCATCAAATCTGCATTTATTTGATCAAAAATACAGGGGAAAAAAATTTGAACATTATTATGAAGTAAAACAAAATGTTTCTATTTAAATATACATTAAAATCTATTTTATTTCTGTGATTTTCAGCATCATTACTCCAGTCTTCAGTGTCACATGATCTTCAGAAATCATTCTAATATGATGATTTATTATCAGAGTTGTGCTGCTGAACTGTAATACTTCGCGACTCCGTTGATTCAGATCGGCACTTCGGAGCTTGTTTGTAATTTTTTTAAATTCAGATCTGGACATCGGAGCAGGAAGTTTTTGTCAAACCCTTCATTGGTGATAAATGAATATTTGACCTGAGGCTTTTTTTTAACCTGTCGATTTGATTTTTAAATGATTTCAATGACTTTTTGATGTCAATACTTCTTGTACCTCAGTTGCATGTGTTGTGTTTTATGAATTGTGGATGGATTTCTCAACTGAGAAATAAAGTTGAACAGAAATGATCATGAACTCTTAAAGATGATGATGAAAAGAAAAGGTAATATTGCATATAAAATTATATCTAAGTATGAACTAACTTGCGCAATACAGTAAATATTTTTACTCTACCCTAAATCAGTGAAAAAATGTTTGGCTCAGTTTACAGAAAAGTGTACGTTACACATCCTTGCATTATGATGCAACATTATTTCCTCCTCAGATGAGTATTTAACATCTTTATTTTTGTGGGGATTTGTTTGTAAGTGCTTGGGATCAGAATTATTTTTTTTATGTTTTATTTTTTGTTTTTGTTTTTTTTACAGGAGTATACTCATCAAAACTGCATTTATTTGATCAAAAATACAGGGGAAAAAATTTGAACATTATTATGAAGTAAAACAAAATGTTTCTATTTAAATATACATTAAAATCTATTTTATTTCTGTGATTTTCAGCATCATTACTCCAGTCTTCAGTGTCACATGATCTTCAGAAATCATTCGAATATGATGATTTATTATCAGAGTTGTGCTGCTGAACTGTGATACTTCTTTCAGCATTCTTTGATTAATGAAAAGTTAAAAAGAAGAGCATTTATTTAAAATAGAAGTATTTTCTAACAATAAACACTAGAGTTCAAAATTTTTGGGTCAGTAAAGTTTATTCTTTCTTTCTAAAAAAAAATAGAACTCTTTTAGGATGTATTGTTGATTGTTTTGATTCAGATCGGCGCTTCGGAGCCTGTTCGCGACTCGGTTGATTCAGTTCGGCACTTCGGAGCCTGTTCGCGACTCGGTTGATTCAGTTCGGCACTTCGGAGCTTGTTCGCGACTCGGTTGAATCAAATCGGCGCTTTGGAGCGTTTTCGCGACTCCGTTGATTCAGTTCGGCACTTCGGAGCTTGTTCGCGACTCGGTTGAATCAAATCGGCGCTTTGGAGCGTTTTCGTGACTCCGTTGATTCAGTTCGGCATTTCGGAGCGTGTTCGCGACTCGGTTGATTCAGTTCGGCATTTCGGAGCCTGTTCGCGACTCAGTTGATTCAGATCGGGACTTCGGAGCCTGTTTGTAATTTTTTTAAATTCAGATCTGGACATCGGAGCAGGAAGTTTTTGTCAAACAGTTCATTGGTGATAAATGAATATTTGACCTGAGGCTTTTTTTTTACCTGTCGATTTGCTTTTTAAATGATTTCAATGACTTTTTGATGTCAATACTTCTTGTAGCTCAGTTGCATGTGTTGTGTTTTATGAATTGTGGATGGATTTCTCAACTGAGAAATAAAGTTGAACAGAAATGATCATGAACTCTTAAAGATGATGATGAAAAGAAAAGGTAATATTGCATATAAAATT
The DNA here is from genome assembly GCF_003368295.1 of Carassius auratus. Lineage (NCBI taxonomy): Eukaryota > Metazoa > Chordata > Actinopteri > Cypriniformes > Cyprinidae > Carassius > Carassius auratus. Next base: position 54,615 of record NW_020524801.1, on the reverse strand, counting down.
ATATCTAAGTATGAACTAACTTGCGCAATACAGTAAATATTCTTACTCTACCTTAAATCAGTGAAAAAATGTTTGGCTCAGTTTACAGAAAAGTGTACGTTACACATCCTTGCATTATGATGAAACATTATTTCCTCCTCAGATGAGTATTTAACATCTTTATTTTTGTGGGGATTAGTGTGTAAGTGCTATGCGCACACACACACACACAGTTTGGGATCAGAATGATTTTTTTATGTTTTTTTTTTTTTTTACAGGAGTATACTCATCAAAACTGCATTTATTTGATCAAAAATACAGGGGGAAAAGTTAAATATTATTATAGAGTAAAACAAAATGTTTCTATTTAAATATACATTAAAATCTATTCTATTTTCTGTGATTTTCAGCATCATTACTCCAGTCTTCAGTGTCACATGATCTTCAGAAATCATTCTAATATGATGATTTATTATCAGAGTTGTGCTGCTGAACTGTGATACTTCTTTCAGCATTCTTTGATTAATGAAAAGTTAAAAAGAAGAGCATTTATTTAAAATAGAAGTCTTTTCTAACAATAAACACTAGAGTTCAAAAGTTTGGGGTCAGTAAAATTTATTCTTTCTTTCTAAAAAAAAAAGAACTATTTTAGGATGTATTGATTGTTTTGATTCAGATCGGCACTTCGGAGCCTGTTCGCGACTCCGTTGATTCAGATCCGCACTTCGGAGCATGTTCGTGACTCGGTTGATTCAGATCCACACTTCGGAGCCTGTTCGCGACTCTGTTGATTCAGTTCGGCGCTTCGGAGCCTGTTCGCGACTCTGTTGATTCAGATCGGCGCTTCAGAGCATGTTCGCGACTCCGTTGATTCAGATCGGCACTTCGGAGCCTCTTCGCGACTCGGTTGATTCAGATCGGCGCCTCGGAGCCTGTTTGCGACTCGGTTGATTCAGTTCGGCACTTCGGAGCCTGTTCGCGGCTCGGTTGATTCAGATCGGCGCTTCGGAGCCTGTTCGCGATTCAGTTGATTCAGTTCGGCATTTCGGAGCGTGTTCGCGACTCCGTTTATTCAGTTCGGTGCTTCCGGAAGGTGTTCACGACTCAGTTGATTCAGTTCGGCATTTCGGAGCCGGTTCGCGACTCAGTTGATTCAGATCGGGACTTCGGAGTCTGTTTGTAATTTTTTTTAATTCAGATCTGGACATCGGAGCAGGAAGTTTTTGTCAAACAGTTCATTGGTGATAAATGAATATTTGACCCGCTTCGGAGCCTATTCGCGACTCGGTTGATTCAGACTGGCGCTTTGGAGCCTGTTCGCAACTCGGTTGATTCAGTTCGGAGCGTTTTCGCGACTTCGTTGATTCAGTTCGGCATTTTGGAGCCTGTTCGCGACTCGTTGGATTTCAACATCTAAAAAAACAAACATTATTTTAATCCTAGTAAAAATAAAGATAACTTGATGTTATTCTGAAGTTTACTCTCCTTAATGTATCATCATTTTGATTTGGTATGTAATAATTTAGAAACTTTGTTATCACTTATTCTAATTATTACTTAATGTCATAATTTGGACTATCTAATAGTTTTTACTTTTTTGTCATAGTTATGACTGTCAGTTTTGGCTTAGTAAGTTATTTTGATTTTATTCTCATTTTAACCTTTTTTGACATTTTATTTTATACTTATGACTTTATATGTCAATTAAGCTTTTTTTATTTAATCATTTAAACTTTTTGGTCATAACCCTGACTTAATATATTGTATTTTTGATTTAGCATGTCATAATTTAGACTTTTTATCTAATAAATTCCACTTTTTTGTCATAATCATGATTTAATTTAAATATATGACTTGTATTGTTTTTTTTTTCTGGTCAGAATTATGACTTGATTATATACACATATAATAATTTGTACTTTGAATCTCATAATTCACTTTTTTTTTTATGGCACGATTTCCACTTTTCTATCTAAATTTTTACCTTTTTCTCATAATTTCATTATGATTTACTATATGTCATAATATAGACATTTTATCTAATAATTTAGATTTTTTTGTCAATTATGATTTAACATGTCAGAATTTTGACTTTCTGATAGATGTTAAATCTGAGTTCTGACATTTTATTGAAATATAATTTTACCTTTTTTTCATAATTTTGATTTAGTATAATTTGGACTCCTAATTTATATATATATATATTTTTATTTATTTTTTACCTCAATGTCATTTTTTCTCAGAATTTAGAATTATTTCCTAATTATTACTTATTACCTATTATTACCTATAATTATTCCTAATTATTATTTTTGTTGTTGTTGTTGTCATAATTAATATGTCATACTTTGGACTTGGCAGACGTAATAATTTTGATATTTTGTCAAAATGTCAACTTCTTAAATCTAATTTTTGACTTTTCCATTAAAACTGACATTTAATTTCATAATTGACTCATAAGGATCAGCATATAATAACCTGGACTTTTCAATCTCATAATTTGGATTTATGTCCATTCCTCTGAAGTTGTCGGACTATTTTACTCATAGCAGAGAGGGTTTTTTGGTCAGGTCATTCTGACACAATCTTTCCGTCTCTTTTGGTTTCTGGTGCTTTGATAGAAAGCTGTGATTTAGCTGCTAACCCGAGCATGGCTCACGGATGGAGAGAGACAGCGGCTGAAATCTCTGATTGATGGAGGAGCTGAATAGACGAGCTGGCAGCGAAGCACAGTATCATTCATTGTAATGCATTCACCCTGAATATGAGCATGACTCTGCTGCACAGATCAGAGGGGGGAAATAAAAGCCAAACAGACAAAGTACACTTAATAGACGCTACTGATGATTTCTCTACTGTAATTTAGTTTTTCTTTTTCGAGATTGAGATTTATACAACATCTGAAAGCTGAATAAATAAGCTTTCTATTGTTACAATATTTGGCTGAGATACAACAATTTGAAAATCAGGAATCTGAGGGTGTAAAAAAATCAAAATATTGAGAAAATCACTTTTAAAGTTGTCCAAATGAAGTTTTTAGCAATGCATATTACTAATCCAAAATTAAGTTTTGATATATTTACGGTAGGAAATTTACAAAATATCTTCACGGAACATGATCTTTATGTAATATCCCAATGATGTTTTACATAAAATATATACTTTTTTAACTTTGACCCCAAAAATGTTTTTATTGCTACAAATAAACCCCATTTTGTGCTCACATATGTTCAAGTAAAGTGTACTCAACATTTATTTCAAAGATCAAGGAAAATCTTATTTTCCATTATATGAAATACCACTGAAAATAATCAAATGACCACAGCAGAGAACCACACATGATGGATTGTATGTTGTGATAATCTCATAAAAATGTTTGTGTCAATAACCGTCAGATGCAGAGAAACTATAAATGTCTGTGTGTTGTGTTGTAATATGTCGTGTTATGTCATAGTTGCATTTTTTTGGCAAGCCAAACCCTAGTAATCTGCAAACATTTGCTCATTGCAGTTTGGCTGTATTCCCAATAGTATAGTGTTGAATTCTGCAGCATATTGAGCTCAGCAGGTTGTGTTGTGGTTGATGATCAAGTCAACATCCTGAAAAACAGTCCTTCACAAACAGACCACAAAAGAAAAATCAATTGTTGCTTAAAAAAATAAAATAAAAAATAGAACTAAGTTGTAAATGTGTACTGTATATTTTGCAATTCTGACTTTTTTTTGTCTGGTTTAAGGTCAATGTTTTTTTCAGTTATAAATTTATGGATAAATGACTTGATGAAGTATGGTTGTATGGTTGTTTACAACAAAATCAATAGTTTTACAAATTTCAGTTCTTTGTATCAAAAGGAACTAGCCTGAAAAGTATTCTAGCATCAGTCCCTCCAGAAAAACGCAGATTTTTTTTGTGATTGTTGCGGGCAAAAAACCTTGATTTTGCGGCAGGTTTTCTTAAAAAATGCGATGGAATATGCGGGATATTTTTGCAATTTTATGCAGTGAAATTGCGGGAACTTGCCAAAACTGCGGATTGATGAAAAAGAGAAAAAAAGGTGACCCCCCCCCCCCCCCCCCAACACCCTGTTATCACTAGGCTACTACCTTACTGTAAAGAGTCATTTCTTATGACTTCCTATGATAAGCAAGCATACTAAATCACATACTATTTAAGTTCTCATTCTGTTTTATTTCAGACCTTAATTAACACATGGCTCAAACTTACAAAACATTGAGTCAAACAAGTTCTCTAGCTTTACAAAAGGAATATTCAACTACTTCCTACACACAAATATACAAATGCTGTTTTACAGGAATTGCAAAGTGCAATCTCTTATTGCAACGTAAATTATTTTACATACTACTAATATACTTACAACTGTAAGGTTTTGGTACTATTCTGTAACAAAAAGTGCAATCTTACAACTGTAGAGGTGAATCAACTTCTGAATTAACTACAACAGTCCGCTGTGAAAATGAAAACTAACTGTGTAGCCTCTAACACTGGCCTATCATTCGCCATCCTCATCCCTCTCTCAAAATAATTTGCCCCCACTGTCAACACACCGGTAACTGCTTCGCGCGGTCTTTTGCGCTTATTTTTGTTGGCAGATGAGAATGCGTCCTTCACCCTGGTTTCACCGCGGGGTTCGCCGATGATGTTCACGTCGCGCAATTACGTCACTTCATAAGGTTCCCATTGGGAAATAATGGCGATTTACTTGTGTGAAGTAAACGCAACATTTTTCAATTTTCTGCTAAGATATATTTGACTTTTTTGCAACGAAAATTATTATTATTATCAAATCATGCTACCTCCGCATATTTTGCTTCCTGAAATTGGGATTTTATGCGGCGAAAGTGCAGCGTATTTGAAAATATGCGACCCCCGCATAAATATGCGGCCCTTGGCTGATTATGCATTAAATCACGCGATCGCATAATCGCGTTTTTCTGTTGGGACTGTAGCATTAACTGAGTGAAATGTATGATGTATGTATGTATCAGATGTATGTGTATTTAGCAAAAGCATAAGTAATCTATTTTCTGAGAATGCACAATACTTATGAATCATTAGCCTATTAAACCATAAAACCAGTTTGCTTATAATTACTATAATACGTTAAAATAATGATATGAAATAGTCTAAGTCATATGGAAGCCAACGGGAAGCCTTGCACATTCAAGTTACAACTACCACTATGGACGGAAAATATCAATAAATTAAAGTTGCTAACTAAGGCTAGGCTACTATCTATTAGACTGAGTTTTGTTAACATCTACACCAGCCCTAAACCTAACTTTGCATAAATGCAAATACAGTATTTAACTGTTGTTAAGCTGACAAACACGTGTGTGTGGATTGCGCGCGAGATTCAGGGGGCGTGGCCAATATGACTTCGATTCGTCCTAAAGTGAGTTCTTGTTTGTGTCTCGTTCTGTTCCACATTATGGCCTCTAAAAAAACAGGGCGTCAAACACTCGTTCCGTTCTTCTAGTCTCATTTTCAAAACAAACATGTCTCCTCGCGCGCGTTGTTGTAGTGTTTATCATCGCTGTCAGTGTCGGGTTCAGGCGAGGGCGCGCGTTATCGGAGCGTTGCAGACGCGCTTCTGTCAGCGCAGGCCTCGCCTGTCCGGCCCGCTTTAGCTCTGGGTGTTTAAAATTAGATTTAACATCTATCATTTCTGTTGGCTGAATAGCTCGGTGTCAGGGTTTGGCAGAGGCCATCCGTCACCGACCGTGTGTCTGCCCCGTCCCCGTCCCCCAGACCATCCGTCAAAGCAGCGTCACCGCGGGAGCGCGCGCGTACTGGACAAGACATGCGGAGCCACACGAAGGGGTTTGTCTGCAATAATATGCAGACACTCGTCACCAGAACAACTCATCGTTTTCATCCAAAAATGAAAAAAAATGATTATTATATGTATATAATTAATTAATTATCAGTCTCAGTGGTGATAATCGTTAGGTTCATATTATTCTAACCATATTTTGTAAGTTAAAAAAGTAATGATTTAATTATATTGAATGTTTAAATGACTAAAAATATTTTTATTGTTTGCCACTATAAAGTAAAATTATGATTGAATTAATTACGATTCAAGTTCATTTTATTTTTGCTAATGTAAGTAAAATGACAATTTAAATCATTATAATTATTTTTTAAATGCTAACATAAGTTTAAAGAGGTTTATATTCATATAATTAAAATAAATATAATTTAATCTATTATAATTTAAAAATATATTTTTAGTTTTTATTAGACAAATGAAATTTAATATGAATTAAATAATTATAATGTAAACATTTAAATTATTATATTAAAAATATATATATTTTAGATAATCTAAGTAAAATTCAGATTGAAATGATCATAACTCATGTTGTCAAAATGTTTTTGCTACTATATTTACAAATTAATGTTATAAAGTTTATAATTTAGATTATTATAATTTTAAAATGTTTTGGCTACTATAAGTACAATTTATAACGATTTAATAAATGATAATTAAATTTATTTTTGAACTTAATTTTTAATTTTATTCATTTTAGTTTCATCATTCAATATTCAATATAATTAATGATTATTTTTTTCAAAATCAAATGTCTTGTGTGTGTTATTCTAAAGTGAAATATGACTCAGACGTGTCCTTGGGTTTCATGAGATCTGACCTTGTATAGGACCACAAACACACACTAAACACATCAGAGAGACTTCATGTGTTTTTAGTGCATGCATGCATTTTCATTCTAAACATAAACGGTTCTACAGAAGCGAGATGTTGATGTGAGCTGAGGCTCCAGCATTGATTATCCTGCAGCTCTTGCTGGGTTTGTTGATTAAATCAGTGTGAGGTCAGGAAAATCCAGCCGCATCTCTGTGTTTGGAGGACTCAGAGTCCAATCAGAGCGTGTTAAAACACCTCCAACACCTCGTCCTGAAATAGCACCTGAGCCGGATGAACATTATGAAAGGTCAGAACTCAGCATGTGCTTTCACTGTGAGTCGAAGCCTCGCTGCACGAGTCGCTCTAATGATGCACAAGATGAACACAGTCCTGTGATGCTGTTGTGTTTCTGACTCCTTCTGCTCTCTGGATTCATTCACTGTGCATCTCAGTCTGAAATATCTCATGAGCTGTTCCTCTCTGACTCACTGACTTCCTCCTGGTAAAAAGCCATTTGCAGTGCATTTAATGCCATGTGATGTAACATGATGCATTTTGGAAAGAAACTATAGATGCAGTACTAAATATGAAAAACGTTCACAATGCTTTTATTGTGAGTGTTCAGTAATTCAGTCAGCCAGTATGGGGAAAAAAACAACAGTATAATTTATTATATTAATTTAAATAATTATAGTTTAAATGCTTATATATACAATTCAATCATTAAAATTAAAATTGAATTAAATTTCTATTTGCTAATACAAGTATGATTTAATATTTTAATTGACCACCGTTATAAAAAAAAAACTTCAAATATGATTTGTTATATTAATTCAAATATTAACTCATTTAATATAAATAGTTACTGTGGGCTAATTTAAGTGTATTTAAATCATTTTTAAATATATACATTTAAATCATTTTAATGTTTACAATTATTTTACTTCTTGCTAATATATAATTTAGTAATTTAATTCAGTCATCTATTATTAAAAAAAAATACAATTTGTTATATTAATTTAAATACTGTTTATTATAATTAAATGTAGCATTTGTTTGTTAATTTAGGTATAATTTAAATGCTTATAATAAAAAAATATTTTATTTTGCTGATGTAGTTATAATTTGTTATATTAATTGGAATAATTATAACTAAAACTATTACAATTAAATGTTAATTAAAAAAAAATCATTTATTTCAGTCAGCCATAGTATATATAATTTTATTAAAATTATTTTATAAATTATATTTGTGTTAAAGTATAATTTAAATGATTTTTTATCACCTGATACCGTGTATGAATATTTTAATTTCACATATAGTTGTATAATAATTCCTTTTTTTGCATTAAAGTGAAAATATGAAAGCATTTACAGTGCATTTAAACAAACTTGAGCAGTATTTAGAATATCCAGCATGAAATATGAAATACTTTCATGATGCTATTAAGGTGTTTGTTAAGTAATTAAGTCATTCTCAGCCGTTATTAAAAAGTAAGTGAAACAACTGATGAAAGTGTTCATGCATAAGTTAACCTGACCTCCTCTAGTGTTGTATCTATTGGTTTATAGTTCCTGGCTGTCATCACTTTGTGCTTCTCTGTCTCTTTTGCACGTCACGTCTGTCTGCCGTGTTCCTGTGATTGGTGTTTTCTCACTGTCATCGGTGTCTTCTGGTTCTGCTCTCTGTGAGATGTTAGGTGGAATTAGCTTTGATTTCCAGCTGACATTTCTGCTTCCTATTTTTAGCTCTATTTGAGCTCAGAACACACCTGTGATTGTACGCCGCTCGTGTGATATTACTGTCATCTCACCTTCCATCTTTGTCTTTCATCGCATTCTGCGTTTGCTTCACAACGCTTGCTCTGTTTGACAAAGGAAAGAAGTTTCATAGTTTCTTCACACGTCACAACCAAATATATTCTCTGTCTCCCTTTGCATATGTTGTCTCTGAGTTTTGACTGTGCATCTGCTAAAGTTTCCCTCACTTTGGAGCTCTCACATTCACGTTCTTGTCTTTTCTTAAACCTCATCACTACAGCGACTGCAGATCATTAGATGTTTGAGAACATCTTAACATCCAAAGTTGGTGTGCGGAAATAGGACAGAAATAGGAACGAGGTGTCCGTCAACCGATTGCATCACAACAAGTCCTGCATTAAAACGTTTGTTTCGGTTTTGCTTATTTAAATCTTTAACCTTAAAGAAATAGTTGACCCCAAAATAAAAGTTTGCTAAGGTCATCCAAGATTAGGATGAGTTTGTTTCTTCATCAGATTTGTAGAAATGTAGCATTGCATCAGTGTCTCATAAATGGATGCTCTGCGGTGAATGGGTGCCGTCAGAATAAGAGCCCAAACAGCTGATAAAAACATCACAATAATCCACAGCACTCCAGTCCATCAGTCAATTGTGGATTATTGTGATGTTTTTATCAGCTGTTTGGAGTTTCGTTCTGACGGCACCCATTCACTGCAGAGGATCTTTTGGTGAGCAAGGTTTTTTTTTTTTTTTTTTTAGCAAGTTCTTTTAAAAATGAGCAGTAGTAATGGTGGTTTTGCATCAGTATAGCCAAATTGTAGTTATTCTGAATATTTTGACAACGTTCATGTTTATTGGCTCGAGACCAGCAAGTTTACAGGTCCAGATTTTTCCATCTTAAGAGGAAATGTGATTGGATCAATGCAAGCCTGTCTGTGTGCAATAGAAATGTCAGTGTATTTAGGTTTTACCCAGTGTGCATTGCTCAGAGTCATGCATAACGACTCCTCCTGCGTTCTTCAGTAAAGTCTGATGTATTTCTGTCATGTTTTAATCAACTAATCTTGCGACTGTGTGAAATGCACACCTCTGATTTCACAGTTATCTTGCTCTTTCCTCAGGCTTAGTTTGGAGATACAAAAACTAAACACAGTGTCATACCTTTTTATATCACCTAGACATTTTCTCAACTCATTTTTGTTTCACATTCAGAGCCCTATTTTCAGCCAGCTCGGATGTATTCATCTCCTGGTTTGTGGATGCTGTATGTATTTTCATGCACCAGCGATGGTTCTGGAAACACTGGTTGTGTTTATTGACTGGCCGAGTGAATTGAACACAATACATCTCTCTTTAAGATTAAGGATCCAGAGCGTGAAATCCAGGCCTCTCTCGACTCTAATACAGATCAGAAATATGCCAATATACAGAAATACAGGTTCAACCGCCTTCAGGGATTTCAGATTGAATCAGATTCTACTGTGCATTCAGTTAACCAGAGTAAAATCATAGTATTTTTATGTAAAAGTCTCTAGGGTATATTTGTAGCAATAGCCAAAAAAACCTTGTATGGGTCAACGTTATAGATTTTTTTTAATGCCAAAAATCATTAAAGATCATGTTGATTAGTAAAATGCATTGCTAAGAATTCATCTGGACAACGTTAAAGGTGATTATCTCAATATTTAGATTTTTTTGCACCCTCAGATTCCAGATTTTCATATATTTAAATAAATATTGTCTGATCCTAACAAAATGGAAAAATCTCATTTATTCAGTTTTCAGATGATGTTTTGACAAATTGACACAAATACACTACCCACCTTTCTTTTAAACATTTAGTTCATTCATGATTTGGACTGGGCTCATGTTTTTCAAAAAGCATCATAAGCATTATGCAAAAAGCATTATGGGCTGAATAAAATAGAAACAGAATCAAGCAGATTCATCAAGATTCAGTCAGATTCGAAACATTAGGTTCAGTCAGATTCGTGCCAAACCTTTCATTGTTTGACAACAGAGATCATATGTTTTGCTCCCCAGCGGCCTCATAACTTCTTCAACCAAAAGTGTTCAGAAACAAAATATGAAATGTTAAAATGTGAAATATTCCCTGCAGTCAAGATTGTGAGTCAGTCATTGGTTTATCGTGCACCGCACACAACAACAAGCAGGCGTTTGAGACTGAACATCTCTCAGAAACGGTTTATACAGAGATCTGGTGAGTCCTGTGGGTGCCGTGATGCAGCCCTGCGATCGATCGCTTAGAAATGGTTGATCAATGGCCGCGTGCAGACTCTCTCAAACGATCTGAAGCGACTCTCGTGAGACGAGAGAGAGGCACTGCATCTGAATCAGAGAGCTGAGATGCATGAGCGAACCTCTCTCGGTGTGATGTGGCAGTGCTCTGAAAGACTGTTAGCACCATCAGCAGCGGCTAATGTAGAGAGACCAGGCCTGTCTGGAGCAATCTCAGAGAGAGAGACTAATAGAGCCACTCAGAGAGAGAGAGAGAGAGAGGGGGGGGGGGGGGGGGGGGAGGAAGAGAGAGGGAGAGAGAGGGGGGGGGGGGAGAGAAACATTTGAAATGTATCTATTGAATGTCCATTATTTTCTAATATTATTTAGAAAAAGATGCATGTTCATTCATGCTGTCATTTGATCTCACTTCATTGATATATTAATAAATTAAATTAAATTAAATTAAATTAAATTAAATTAAATTAAATTAAATTAAATTAAATTAAATTAAATTAAAGCTGCGGTTGGTAACTTTTGACGCTCTAGCGGTTAATAAACAGAACTGCTTGCGTCTTGCGGAAGAACATCGTAGCCGGAACTACTTCTCTCTGTTTATGTCTATGAAGAATCACAAAGGTACTGGGTTACTCCGCCGCGGTACCCCCGAAGCAATCTAAAATAGTCCGGATATAAACACTTATTATAGGTGCACCCTAGTGATTCAGGACAAGCAAAAAACACGGTTTGGAAAATGGATTCATGGTGTACTCACTTATTATATACATTTTTCTACATTTTGAACACAAACAAAGTTACGGACCGCAGCTCTGATTGGTTGTTTCTTACCGGGAGTGATGGAGTTTCTGCAAATGGCAATAGGAGCACTGGGAGGAGCCAGAGGAGCTTGATTTTTTCACAGATTATCTGTCTCATATTCTACTGCCAGGACATAATGACAGGTTTAACAAATATGTAAAAAATATATTTTTACAAAAGTTACCAACTGCAGCTTTAAATTAAATTAAATAAAAAATTAAATTCATGCATTTAGCAGACCCTTTTATCCAAAGCGACTTGCAGTGTATTCAGGCTAACATTTTTTACCTATCATGTGTTCCCGGGGAATCGAACCCACAACCTTGCTAGTTATTTATTTTGTTTATATATATATATATATATATATATATATATATATATATATATATATATATATATATATATATATATATATATATGAACAGCATATATTATTGATTATTATATTGCTCAGTCTGAATGTAGTATCAGTAATATTTGGCAAATCAAAACGCTTTAATCAAGAAGAATGGACAGATATCACACCTGAAAAAAAAGCTCAGTTTTCTAATGAAAAGATGACAGTGTCTGCAGTCAGTGCATGTAAAAAACACACTGCAATTAAAGAGAAGGAAGGATGAGAATCAAAGCGAAACACTCTTAAGGTTTGGGAAGGAGGTGTTGAAAGAAATTCATCAAATAATGTTTGGTAAGTGGTTTCGTTCTGCGGGCGGCAATTTATCATCGTTACCGAGTGAATCAGGAGGGAAGGGAATCAATGTAATTGGGGTGGAACGCTGACAAGACTCGCTTTAAAAACACCTCTTATTCCCTCCTGACAGCACAAACTTTGCTCCTGTGCTGCTTTTACTTTGGCTCCAGAAGAAATCCAATCTGCTTTTCAAGTAGTTCTGGTTGGGCAGGGAAAAGCTGCTACTCCAATTACAGGTGTGTATAAAATCATGAATGACTTCATATTTCAAATGTTTCTCAATGAGATGATTCACAATTTAAAAAACAACAACAACAAGAAAAACACAGAGATACCAACATTTTTCAAAATATCTTCTTGTGTGTTCAACAGATGGGAGAAACTCATTCAGGTTTGGAACAAGTGCAGGGTCAGTAAATGATGACTTGATTTTCATTTATTAATTTTTTAAAATGATGCTTCCTAAAGTTTTTTTTTCACAGATGATGCCATAGAAAAACATTTTCATTTCCCCAAAGAACCTTTCAGTGAACAGTTTCTTAAAAGAACATTTTCTTTCCCTTAGAGTCATTAGAAATGCATCACAGAAATAAATTACAATAGATTCTCATTTCAAACAGTTATTTGAAGTTATCAAATTATATCACATTTTTCTGTATTTTTGATCAAATAAATTCAGCACTGGTGAGCAGTATTTCTTATATAATATGATTTTTCAAAATCACAAAAATATTCAGTCATCAGATATGAAAGACAGGACCTGTATTCAATATTTCAGATGTTTATCAGTAGATGTGAGACATTCAGAGGACGGTTTATCACTCATCTTTAATAAAGCTACATGCAGTAATCTGAAGGTCCTCTCTGGAAGTGTTTTGACCTTGCACTGAGCTCATGCTGTTGAAGGCCGCTGTGAGAACAGCATGCTGGGATACTACAGACACACAGCGGCTCCAAACAACACCAACACAAGGAATAAAGAGCCTGATCTGGAAACTGATGGACTTCAGACACAAAAAGCAGCAATCAGCATCTGACGGGAAGAAACTGTTCACAGATCTGTGAGTGCATCCCTTCACTGACACAACATAGTTTTCCACTTCTTTGCAGAATTTAAGTTAAATGGTACATTTTGAACTGCTTTTGTTATTTTGTTAACTGCATTAAATCTGATGCTAATATGTGTAATTAGATTTTTTTTGTTTGTTTTTTTGAAGTTGACATAATTAAATCAGGTAATATAAGGTCTTTTTTTTTTTTTTTTTTTTTTTGCATAGATGCAGTGTTGTGTAATTATTGAAATTTCAGCTTTTTAATTGAAAATTGCCAGTGGTATTTTAGTATCGAATTTTTATTTTCTATAGTTTTCTGTTTTCATTTTAATTTAAGTTGAAGTTTTAGTAATTGTTTTTTTTTTTACGTAGTTTTTAATGTATATATGTATACACACACACACACACACACACACACACACACACACACATATATATATATATATATATATATATATATATATATATATATATATATATATATATATGTGTGTGTGTGTATGTCCTATATTTTATACATTTTATTTCTAAATGAATTATATTTTAATTTAAGTTGAACTAAATTAAATATGAGAACTATTGCCTTCACAGCTAGCTAAAATAAAAAGATTTAATATTTTATTTTATTGCAATTTTTTTAATTGTTTTGGTTTCAGTTTTGGTTAATATTACTAAACCTATATCTTACTGTTTCATTTTGATTAATTGTGCAGCCCTATTTATCTATTTTAATTCGGAACTATTTTCGATTTGATTAATTATTAGCGAGCACCCAGTGGTTCACGTTTAGGAAACTGTGGTCATTCTCAGCTTTATTTATTCTGCAAAAATGTGCTTATGCATTGCATTTTGCATTGATTAATATCAATGAAATTGGAAATTGTGAAAAATGATATAAAAATGAAATAAACAAGCAGCATTAGTTTGTTGAATGCAGACGAGCTCAAAGCTGGCAGACAAGCAGTTAATGCCATAAAACTCTTTTGATTTCACAAGGTGTTTAAAGTGATTACAAGCGATTATTGTGGCTTCATGATGGTGTTAAACAGATAGTCAGGGTTCAGTCTCTGCTAGCAAAAGAAAGAGCATAACAACAAATCATTGTTTACCGCCAGAATCCACTCAGTGACCATGGCAACCCATTCCCGCCAAACAGCTGACCTAATGTAAAGGTCAAATGGTTTGTTGTGTTACATCACCGCAGAATTTTCAATCTTCTCCACGACTGAAGGATTCCAACATTCCGAAACGGAACAAGGAGCTCGTCTCGATACCTGTTCTGGAGATTTGTTTTCTTCAGTAATGAAAAAAAAGTTCAGATAATGGAACAGCTTAATATATATTGATTTTATAATGTTGTGGAAAGGTTGTTTGCTAATAAGAAGCGAATTGGTTTCTTTCTCGGCGCCAGGCAATCAGAAATAGCCATGTGGATCTGTGGAGAAATTTAGACTTCTCGCACTCACATACACACTCGCAATTTATCTTGGAGCAAATGGAAAAGCACTGAGAGAGAAAATAATTTCACCGCACCTTCCTCAGTGCTTTCCGAGACAAGAAATTCTGTGAATTCATCAGTGGTGAAATATTATCACAGTTTAACAGCGGCGGATGAGAACAACAGATGGACCTAAAACACAGAGAAAGAGAGTTTTCAAAGATGTGTGTTTAATATATGAGGCTATGAAACAGATGCCTTTTTCAGTTTTTCTAATTTTTTGTATCTAAAATATGTGATAAATGAAACAGTGATTAAGGGCGGGGCTTGGTTGTATGATGAAGAAAGGGGCGGAGTTTAATCATACTAAATGGCTAAGGAACTTATCCAATTTCTATGACAATGACTATACTAAAAACTTTGTATTTTGGAAAAGTTTTGCATACATAAAACAATGTTGTCAAAATGATCCTTGTTCACACGGATCCACGAAAACAACTAAAAATGCTGTATTTTGCATGCCAGGCCAGTAGCTGGCGATATCAGTTTTTAAAGAAACACTAGATTAGAAATATGGCTGTAGACTGAACATGTAATATATGCACATGATGACACCGTTCACAAAATACCTTTTTGTAATGTACACGATGATGACATTATTGTTTTCAAAAACTTTGAAACCCATTCTCAAATGTTTGCATTTTTAGACCCCCAAGATATTATTGTTGTGTAAATGAACAGCCAAAACTCATGAACATTTGCATTTTTAGTTGGAAACGGTGTTGTGTAAACGCCCCCTAAATGACTGGAAAAGTTCTGCACACATCAGAGAAAGCTGTCATTTCACTAGAAGAACAAGTTATATTTTACTGCAATTACAAAATCAAAAAAAAATTAAATAAATAAACATGAGATGGATAGATCGTTCACAACAAGATCTATAACATGCATAAAGAAAATGCAACATATCCATATACGATCATGTTAATGTAATGTATGACATTTTTATTAGTAGAGAGACTTTGTTACTACTTCAGAACAGGTTTGGAGAAATGCAACTGTTGTATCACTTGACCACCAAAAGCTGTCTGCAGTGAATGGGTGCCGTCAGAATAAGAGTCCAAACATCTGATAAAAACATCACAATAATCCACAGCACTCCAGTCCATCAGTTAACATGAAAAGCGACATGTTTGTAAGAAACAAATCCATCATTAAGATGTTTTTAACTACCAACTGTTGCTAAAATATGGATCCATAAGCTGCAATATTGCTTTCTCCAGTGAAAAGTCATCCCATCTGAATCAGGAGAGAAATCTGCACAGATCAAACGCAGTTTACAAGCCAAAACAGCCCTAAACAGTTAAAACATCTTAATTAATGCTTGATTTGTTTCTTACAAATATAAGCTTTTGGTTTCTCAAGACATTATCTGATGGACTGGAGTGCTGTGGATTATTGTGATGTTTATATCAGCTGTTTAGACTCTCATTCTGACGGCACCCGTTCACTGCAGAGCATCCATTGCTGAGTAAGTGATGCTACAGTATTCTACATTTCTCCAAAGCAAATTTCATTTTTGGATGAACTGTTCCTTTAAGTGTTAACATCCCTTATTTATCCTCTTTCGCATCTCCATTTCATGTTCGGTTTAGTCACACATTTAAACGTTTATCCCCACTGATATGTAATTTGTGTTTGTGCGGCACACCTGCTGTAATTAAACACAAGCATGCCGTCAAACACCTATGATTTAATGTGTCGACTCAAACGGGACTCGCCCGGCCCTTAACGACTTCAAACCAGACTTCACACACTGCTCTCATTTACATATTAATGACATTTTCATGCTACGTTTCACTTTACGCAGTGTCACTAACCGCAGAGAGACAGTGGAAGAGAATAGAAGAAAAGGCAGATGCATAATAACAAGCTGTAAAACAGTGAAGGTAGCTGTGAACAAAATCATAATTGCACACTGGTGAGTTATGTGCCCCCCGAGCGCCTGTTGAGCTGTGAATATACTGCAGATGTAGACCAGCAATAAAAACAATAACAGAAGAATAGTGCGAACTGGCACTAACGGTCTCAGATAAATGTGAGAAGTGACTAGCATGTGGTTTAAATATGAATGAGGGGCTGTTGGCGTGTTTCTGATAACAGTAATCCACGAAACACAGTGTTTCCTGCTGTGAGATAAAGAAACGAATTCAAGGGAGGGAAAATAAGAGAAAGTGCAGAATATAAAGCAGACAACAACTCTACATGCAGACTAGTATACAAGTTGCATGGTTTACTATGGTAATTTTTTATAAGGACATACTTTTCTCAATGCATTGCACAATAAACAGTCAGAAGCTCTTCTAGTCAAGCTGCTTAATTTAGATCATTTATAACTTATAAAATAGTTTATTAAAATTAGATGGATGAGCCATATGTATCATTAGTGCTTTGAGTACTAAATTGTGTAAAATTATTAGGCATTTTTATCAATGTAGTATATTTTAGTAGTATTTATGTAATCTTTATAATATTTTGAATTAGCTGTGTATAGTATATTTTATATAGAATATTTAAGTTTACGTTATGTGCTTTAGCCATTTTTATTATGTATTTTTTAATTTTTTTGTTTAGAAAATATGAAAATCTTAGTAATTTACTTATGTTGTATTTAAGTGGAAGTTTTTCATCTAATCAAAAACATTTTTGATGAAAATGCAATATTGTTACTATTTAAGATTTTCATGATTTATATGGAACTTAAAAAAAATATTTTATTCTTTTATACTAAAGTCAAGTGTTTTTTTTGGGGGGGGGGGGGGGGGGGGTCGGCACAGACCTTAAAGGGTTACTCCACCACAAAATGAACACAATTTCAGCTATTTTGGATGAAAACCAGGAGGCATTGTTTTAAACGTCCATATAAAAATCACCATCTCCACCAAATTGCACATTTTTGTTCAGCCTTTGAATAAAATTTAGCTGTTTTCCTCCATACTTTAATTTATCAGAATATATAAGCCATAAAGGCCTGAAAGATCAAATATGATACTTGACAAAAACACATATGCATGCAAACTTTTATTTAAGACATTTTGTTCTACAAACATTTCCATTTATGCTTTCTGATACTCTCAGTATCAGAGTAACCGCCGTGAAAGTCAAGAAGTGCAAAACTTTGTGGAAACTTGGAGTGTTTGAATTCATGCAGGTCACATCAGACATTAATCAGACTCTTTCTCTCTCGGCCACATGCTGATTCACCTGATCTGCCAATCTCTCCAACCTATTTATCAATGCTTACGCGAGAAGAGACGCCGTCATTTCACAGGTCAATTCACTCTAATTATGGCGTGGCGATTTAATCTGCTTTTAAACAGCCAGACAGACACTTTAGAAAAATTTCATTAACCTCCCAATTTTCAATCTCTTCTGTTTATTAGACGGTGCATCTTGCTACCGCTGGCATGCTGATGAACAAAAGTGATTTAGATCAGACAGACAGAGGGAAAACAAGACAGGTCTATCCAGACAGCATTTTAAGGCGGCAGACGCCAAAGCTTTTCCAAAAGGTGAGCAGAATAATGAAGATACCTTAAAAAAAGCATCAGAGAATGCAATCCCACAATGCCTCTTTAAAAAAACAAAAAACAGTGGTTCTCAGTTCTGCTTTTTTAAAAGCTATTTTGGTCCTAATGCACTTATTAAATCTTTTAGCTGTCAGGCTCCAAGGGACACACAGGTAATCAGGAATATGATTGTAATTTGCTAGTGATTTCTTCTTGATTGGTGATGTGACGGGTCAAGAGAGCTGCAACAGTAAAACTCAAGTTCAGAAAAGGAAACGATTTTGCATTTGTCTGTGTCAAACCTGATAAGCGTGGCCCGACTCTTCCTCATCACGGTTCTGTGCTTGTCATATTTTTAATTGAATTTCCAGTGGAAGTGTAATCAGACGATCATATACCT
Source organism: Carassius auratus (assembly GCF_003368295.1). Taxonomy (NCBI): domain Eukaryota; kingdom Metazoa; phylum Chordata; class Actinopteri; order Cypriniformes; family Cyprinidae; genus Carassius; species Carassius auratus. The sequence goes on along the minus strand of NW_020524801.1, from coordinate 35,998 downwards.
GATTACCTGCGTGACCCTTGGAGCCTGACAGCAAAAAATCACAAGTCTGATTGCTTAGAAACCCGAGCAATAATGATAGTGATTCTTGACTTAATTTTTATGTTCTTATATGTGTGAATTTGTATTATACAGTTATTAATTTATAAAAATGAATATACATTTTTATCTACTGTAATAGTAATGCAACATAAAAATCAACATGATTTGGTTGAGAAAGCTCATAAAAATGACATAATATTCACGGTGTATGCATATGTTACAGATGTGCTGCATTAAAGCTGATGCAGGGTGGAATAAAACTAAAACCAAAACTACATACTGACACAATAAATTTGTTTATTAACAAAATAACTATAACTAAAATGAAAGTGAAATGTGAAAATTAAAGTGAAAATACAAAAATAAAACCTAATTCAGTATATTAACAAAACTTTAATGGTCCTAACACTGGGCTGATGGGTAGTGATTATATCATACACCTATTCCTAACCAGTGTTATTTTTGTATTATTTATATACTATTTTAGTATTTATTAAAGGGGGGGTGAAATGCTATTTCATGCATACTGAGTTTTTTACACTGTTAAAGAGTTGGATTCCAATGCTAATTAAGTTGAACGTTTGAAGGAGTATTTCTGTTTCCAAAAATACTCCTTCCAGTTTGTCACAAGTTTTGGAAAGTTTTTTTCGAGTATGGCTCTGTGTGACGTTAGATGGAGCGCAATTTCCTTATATGGGTCCTGAGGCACTTCTGCCGGAAGAGCGCGCTCCCGTATAGCAGAGCAATGAGAGCACAACAGACTTCACTGATCAGAGCGAGAGCGTCGCGAAATGTCACAAAAGAAGTGTGTTTTTGGTTGCCAGGGCAAGACAACCCTGCACAGATTACCAAAATAAAAAAAAACAGCATTAAGGGACCAGTGGATGGAGTTTATTTTTACAGAGCATCAACGGAGTTGTGCAAGTGTTTGTGTTTGTTCCCTGCATTTCGAAGATGCTTGTTTTACAAACAAGGCCCAGTTTGACGCCGGATTTGCACATCGTTTATTTCTTAAGGATAATGCAGTCCCAACAAAAAAGGGTCACGATCGTGTGTTGGAACCGCAGACGGTGACTAAAACTGCGTCAAATATCTCGGTGTTGTTAACTTAGCTATCGGCGCATAAGCACATCAAGTAAACAACATGCAATGTTTTCATCAAACTGCACTTTCCACATGTACAGCTTAAAAAAAAAAAAAAAGACGACATAAAGTGGAACTTAGTCATTTTCCAAAACCGCTAAACAAATATATACAGTTTCAGTGCATACCACATAGAGACGTCCTGCTGTAGTCGTCGCTGCTGCTGCTCTTGTTAAATTTCAGCCTCTGGATCTGATTCTAGATCATAAATAAACGGCTGAATCTGACTGTTAGTCATGGTTTGTTTTGGTTGTTTTTTTCCTCACGGTAATGTCACAGTTTCCAGACGCTCTCAACGCAAAAGCCTACTGGCGCTCATGATTCTTTAGCTCCGCCCACACGTCACGCCTCCAGCCGGTCGTATTTTTCCGGGAAAAATCGGTACAGACTATCTTTCTCTTATGAATATAATAAAACTAAAGACTTTATGTTATGAAGGATGCAGTACTACTCTATAGGTACTCAAGATTAACAGGAGATTGAGTGAAAACGAGCATTTCACCCCCCCTTTAATATTTTGAATGTTTATTATATATTTTCAGTTTTCATTTTTTTTTTTTAAGTTTTAATTATTCTTTATTTTTTATGTGCTTTTGTCAATTTTTTTTCTATATAGCTTTAATTTATTCTTATTTCAGTTTTAGGTTTAGTCAGGTCAAGTCTGCTTTATTATCAATTGTTCCACATGTACAGCACATACATACAGAGAATTGAACATGCGTTACTCTCAGACCCTTGATGCATACAGATAACATTATAGAGCATAAAAATACAAGCAATTTTAATACTACAAATTAAACTTATTATATTTCAGTTAAATACCAATGCTATATTTCATTATATGTTTTAAGTTTGCATTTTTCAAATTTAAGTTTTTCATTAAGTTCTAGTTTTAATTAGCAATAACAGTGTTGTCCCCAGTGCCCTTGCTGTGACCTCCAGACTGCGCAGCTCCTACAGTAGACGAGGCGGGTCTGAACCAGTGTGTGGGGTTTGTGTTTTCATGCTGTGCAGAGGCTTATTGACTCCGCCCCCTGAGCAGATGTTAACTCCGCATCCCATCTGACCTCTCACACCTGTTTCAATTAGACAGCATCACCTCGTACCTGTACTCGCCGAGCTGGGACTGCCACACACACACACACACACACACAGGCCTCAGTGATGTAGCTCAGAAGCACTCAGCCATATATAAAATATTATATATATATATATAATACCATATGTAATATGTGACCCTGGAGCACAAAAGCAGTCTGAAGTCTCTGGGGTATATTTGTAGCAATAGCTAAAAAAAACATTGTATGGGTCAAAATTATTCATTTTTCTTTTATGCCAAAAATCATTAGGATATTAAGTAAAGATCATGTTGCATGAAGATATTTAGTAAATTTCCTACTGTAAATATATACAAACTTAATTTTTGATTAGTAATATGCATTGTCAAGAATTCATTTGGACAACTTTAAAGATGATTTTCTCAATATTTAGATTATTTTGCACCCTCAGATTCCAGATTTACAAATAGTTGTATCTTGGCCAAATATTGTCTGTTTCTAACAAACCGTACATCAGTGGAAATGTTATTTATATATTATTTATCTTTTTTGTATGAAATGGATACTTAAGAAAGTTTTGTGGTCCAGGATCACATATATATTTATATAAAATATTTTAGATAAAATTTGTGTGTACATCAGGGCTCCACACGATTATGACAAAAATCATAACTTTCGATTATTCCATTGAAATTGTAATTGCAATTATTAATTGTGATTATTACAATTTACATGCATGTATATAGGATTTTTTGGAGCAACTGCATGCCATATTTTTTATATGAAAATAAGCTGAAAACACTCTAACTGAAAAACATTTGTTGCTTTTTTTATATTATTAAGCCTCAAATGTCAGCTATACATTGGTTTCTTCTTTAAATAAAAAAGCAAAAATATGCATGGTGTTATAATGTTATATAAAACTAAAACAAAAACACGTTTTTGCATGCTTTAATTTAACATGAATTCATTACTGTGTTGAACTACAGATAGAGCACAAAAACTGCCCTTGTAGGCCAAGATATTAGCATATGGTGATTTGCAACCTGCTAAACAATGTTATTTTTGCGTGTCTGTATTTCATAAGCATCTTTTGCAAAGAATACTGTCAAGGATGCAGCATGCAAGACTCTTTAAGGTAAGTTTCCAGGGTCAAACCTGCCACATCTGAAAATGTTGCTATAGTAACTATTCATTTGGATGTGTGCTAAAACAGGAGGTGACATGCAAATATCTCCTTCTCCTTTATCACACCTCCTCTACAGCTCTCTTCAGTAGATGGAGGCTGAGAGTATAAAGCCTGGCGCTGTTTGACAGCCGTGTGATGTAAAGGTCTCCGGTCTCATTTCTCACCACGCAACTATTCATTATGCATGATATAATTCACAGATTTTTAAATATAGATGGTTTTTATACTCTAGTATGAAGGCATAATGGATTTCAGTTACATTATCTCACACAATTTCTACACAATTTCTTGTGAAGCAAAGCAATCATGCAAGTAAAAAAAAATGATTAGTGAAATTAAAGTATAAGTACGTAAAAAAGTCTGGTTGCACTTTATTTTACAGTACGTGTACTAACATGTACTTGTAGTGTACTTACAGTGTATTTATCTAAGAAAGTACTGGTAATACAAGGTAACTACATGGGGTAGGGTTAGGTTTAGGGGTAGGTTCAGGGTTAGTACATAGTTATTACATAGTTATTGTAATTACTATAATAAGTACATAGTATGTCCATGAGGAACAGGACTGTAAAATAAAGTGCTACCAAACCGTTTTGAATTGTTTTTAAAATTCAATAGCAATCAAAGAGTGAAAATGTTTCAAATTAAATCCTACATCAGTTTTTTTTTTCCAGTTTAATTGAGATTTACGAACATTTTCCACCTCCTTTCTAATCTATAAATATAAAACATGCCGCTGTACCTTTAAGACTTGACCTCTCAGGGTCAAATATGTTAATGAGCTCACTGTTGTGATGTCATAATCACAATGATTCTGTATGAGTCATTTTTTGTGTCATTAAATGGTCTTGTTCATTAAAGTTTAGGATCCATTAAATTACCGTAGCTATGTTTAATATGTATGTTATATTACTGCAGAAACAATGGCACAAATCTGCATATTAGACTACGGTATTAACTTCACAGAACACCACAGAAAATGAATGTCATGTGGTTGCAGAGGCAAATTAAATGCATATGGACAACTCGTATTTGCATATTCATGTCCACACATACATATTCATGTTGCACATTTGACTTGAAACTTGTCAAGAACATCTTCCAGCTTATATTTCACCCCAAATCAAAGAAAGAAATAGAAAATTATATTTTGCATACACAAAAGGAAGCCTATTGTCAGGTCCATGAAAAGGACAGTTATTGTTTTTATGAAAGCATATAGCAAATCTATATATTATATGCATAATACATAAATAAATTGTATCATATATAGAATAATAATCAAAATAATATAGAAACTATATATAAAGTTAATTTAGCATCAATGGGATAGTGCAGGATTTGTTAATATTTTGAAGTTTTTTTATATTTTCTGGTTTCATTTTTCAATTTAAAGTTATTCATGTTAATTATTTCTTAGTGCTTTTTCGTTTTTATAAAATAAATAATTTCTCATTAATAAAACAAACAATTTCTTAATCATTTTTTAACACACTCTATATGTTTTCTTTAACTTACTATTTTAACATGTTCAGTAAATTAATAGATAAATATATTAGTCTTACTGTAAAAGGGTTATTTTAGTTATTTTGGTATCTCAGAGATACGATTATAGCTTTTATGTTTTTAAATATTTTTCATTGTAGTTTTAGTTGTTTTGTTGTGTGTTTTTATCATTTTAAACACACACACACACACACACACGCACACACACATATATATATATAATATATATATATATATATTATATATATATATATATACACATATATATACATATTTACTTTTACATTTATGAATTTAGCATATATATTCTAAATTAAAAATATATATGCATATTATATGACTTGCAATGTATTTATATCTCATGGTTTTATGTTGCATAAATTTGTGCTTAATTGTCCTGAACATATCTCTTCAAACTTATTTACATTTCACTCCTGGTTATATGTGCCTTATATAATCGTGTATGTGACTAATTAAAATCCTGGACATGTTTTAATAACACACACCCATGTGCTACACTGTATATCCTACTGTACAAATATCATGCATCAGAATAACAGAGTAATTTGAAAAGCAAGACAATGTGCTCAAACGCAGCTCTGATGTGGCCTTCATTCTGGATTCATGATGGATGAATATTCCATGAGTCTATTACAAAATCACCTGTTCACGCTGGATTCGTGAGTGTTGTCTCTGTCTTGTCAAGTGTCACAACAGCCAGTCATCCGTGACACACAAACCAGGCCGGACAGAAGGGGTGCCCGAGACCCAAACATAAATGACGCCTTTTCAGTCACTGCAGCAGCTCTGCATTATTTAAACATCCAGTAAATATTCATCTGCTTTTAGAGCCAGAGGCCAGAAACATTCAACCTGCCATGCATCATGACTTCTTACAACACATTTTACTTCAATAATCGACATACTTGTGTTGCATTATGAATTGTTTTCAGACACAATAAATTTGCAAACACAAACCAAAAGCACAATGTTTTTACATAAAGTTTGTATTAAAGGGACAGTTCACCCAAAACTGAAAATGACCCCATGATTTCCTCACCCTCAAGTCCTCCTAGGACTTGACGAATTTGTATTTGACGAATCCAATGGGAGTTATATTATGTCCTGGCTCTTCCAAGTTTTATAATGGCAGTGAATGGGTGTTGAGATTTTTGAAGTCCAAAACATCTCTCCATCCATCATAAAAAGTGCTCCACACGGCTCCAGGGGGTTAATAGTTATTAAAAATCATTTGATTCTAGATTATAATAATTAGCTTATTTTATTATAATCACAATTCTATTGTAGGTGTTATAAAATTAAACAGGAGATATAATGTATTAGTATTTATTTTCATATTTTCACATTCATTGCACTTAAAGTATTAGTATTTATTAAAATTATTTTTTCTTGTTTTTTGATATGTCTGTATAGATTTAATCCACTTATATCTAAAATAAACTAGGGTTATTTTAACATGTTTATTTTAGTATCACTTAGATGTATTATTAATATTTTGAGTTACTTATTATTTTTATATTTTCTGTTTAATTTTAATGTTATATAGTTTGTACTGTTGTAGTGACGCGGCTGAATTGCGTCACTTCCGCGTCAGTCGCGCGAAAAACAGAAAACGGTTTAGTTTCTGGTGCGTGTGCTCTGTGCTGTTAGTCCACTTTTATACAAAAGAAACGTAAGAGTTTAATCATTAAATCACTCAGAAATCATCATGGATGTGGGGGATCTGCTGAATTATCAGGAACTGACGCGTTTAATGGCTTTATTCGGTTGAATTTGTCTATAGTTGAACTGTTCTTCTTGTATTGGCATAACGTTAATCTTAAACTTCAGTCCTGAATGAAGACATAAACAACTTTTGAATTGTTACACATGGTTTAGACTCGTTTAAGGTTGTTGTAAACAAATTAATCTTTTACTGAGCTTAGGTAAAAAGCTTAAAAGGTACTGTGGTGGTCTTGGATTTACCATGGTATTCAGATAATTACAATGTCCACGTAACGTTGTCATGTTATTGACATTGAAATAAAACCATGTCAACAAACTATGGTAGAATTAGCCACTTTTTATTTTAATTGTGTAAATTAGCAACTGAATAACATTTTTCAGGATTAATGTTTCTTGAAACTGAATGTGTTTATTAGGGTTTTATTCCAAAAATATCAGGATTTTGTATTGTATTTATTAAATTTATATTTATTAGTTTAGCAAACACGTTTATGCTAAAACAAAGTAAAAACATAAAACTTAACCAGCTTTCAAACACAAAATAGTAATTGTAAATAATTAGATTTAATTTATAATGTTTTTAGTGTAGCCTAGTATTATTATGTTATTGCTGATTATTATGTTCGATTGCTGATATTATACATATTTCTTGAAACAAAAAGTATACATTTTATTAGGATATTATTCCGAAAATATTAGATTTTTGTTTTGCATTTTACATTTATTAATTTAACAGATGCATATTATCCAAAACCAAGTAAAAAAAGTTTTATAAAGGCAGTAATACAAGCATATAATATTGGGGCTTACATTTTTTTTGTTTGTTAAATGTTTGTAGTTATTGCCAATATTAAAAATCTATACGGTTTTGCATATATTTTTTAAATAGCATTGAAAACTAGAGCTCCATTAAACACTTTTCATTTTGAACCCGAGAGAAAAACAAGTCTTGTTTAATACAGAGGCACACTGGTGTACTTGACCTTTGACCTCCTGACCTGCTGTGTGTTAACAGGGCAGGTTCACAGAGGCGGAGCTTGACCTGAATGACATCATCCAGGAGATGAACGTCATCGCTATATTATCTGCTGGTGGAGCTGAACGCTGTTCATTCTCTGCTCGTCCTCCTCAGACACGACAACACTGATATCCTTCACAAACTACGAGTGCTCTTGTATTAAGCTTTTTAAGCATTTTATACAAATATAAAAAGAAGCACCAGTGCTCACGAAATAATTACTTTTAATAGTAAGTTAGTAAATGCATGCTATCACCATCCTTTGGTATCTGTAATATTATAGTATTTTTGTTTAACATTTACCCATTAGATGATAATATTTATTAACTTAGTAGATGATTTTATGCAAAAACCATATCAGTCTTAATTTTACATTTTACTCCTATTTTATTTTATCAAAAGTATGCAAAATTGTATCAAAAGTATATGTATTTATATATATGTGTGTGTGTATATTGTATAGTGCGGTTTTAATACCCCGCCCCCATCCCAATTCTGGTAGATTAAATATTATTAATAAATGTAAAAAAATATTGGTTATCATCAATACAATTATAAGACATAAAAAAAACAATTGTATGAATAAAAAAGCTGTTTTCAGAACACAAAAATCATTATCTAAATGACCACAATAATAATAATAGTAATAATAAAGTTATTAGCCACAACAAAACAAATGTACACTTACTTTCAAAAGTTTGAGGGTCGGTAAGATCCAAACTGCAATTATTTGATTTAAAATATTTCATAAAATATTTAATATGTAATATATAAAATGTTAATAAATAGTGAAAAATTTAATTAAATACATTAATATTGTGAAATATTATTACAATTTCAAATAACTGTTTTCTATGAGAATATATAATAAAGTGTAATTTATTTCTGTGATCAAAGCTGTATCTTCAGCATCATTCTTCCAGTCTTCAGTGTCACATGATCTTCAGAAATCAGAATAATATACTGATTTACTGCTCAAGAAACATTTCTGATTATTAACAACGTTGAAAACAGTTTTGTTGCACACTACTTTTGTAAATACTGTGATACATTTTATTTTTTCTGATTTTTTGATGAACAGAAAGTTACGGACCCCAAACTTTTGAGCAGTAGTGAATATATATATATTGCTTATCACACATAAAACATAGATTGGCTGTAAAAAAAAAAAAAAAAAAATATATATATATATATTGTGCATCCCTATTTCAAATATGCTTGTAATGATTGATGTTATAGTAAGTCCTCAATGTGAATCACATATCAGCATCGCGGTGGATCTCCTGCAGGAGCTGACAGACATCGACACGCTTCACGAGAGCGAGGGGGGGCCGAGGTGCTCATCGACGCTCTGGTAAGAAAATATATATTTAGTAATCAGAGAATACACATCATCAGTGGCGTTACAGGAGATTACAGGCTTATTCACCAGCATTAGCAGGTCACGGTCCAGCGGCACAATGAGATTATTATGAGAAAATGACATGAATTACTGCTGCTTCGTGTTTGGCCTGATGTTTAGAGAGAAGCAGAGAGACTTTTGTTAAGGTTGTGCAATCACTGCTTGTGTCAGATGGAGCAGAGGAAACAGGAAGAGCTTGTGAACAATCACAGGCTGATTGGACCGCATGCATCTGATTGCTGCCGTTTTGTTTTTGTGTCGAGAAAACGCATTTGCACAGCTGAATAACTGTTTATCTGGCAGCACAACAAACAGGGTACAAAATAGGTCTTGAAATATATATATATATATATATATATATACATATATATACATTAAAGTATATTTAATAAAATGCATATTTTTATTATTAAAATATAGATGTAAAAAATTTAACAAAAATAAATAAATATATTTTTATAAAATAAATACAATACATTAAATTGATCAAGTAAAGGCATATGTAATGTTACAAAAGATTTCCATTTCAAATAAACGCTTTTTCTTTTGCACTTTCTGTTCATCAAAGAATCAGAAAAAATTTAATGTATTATAGTCTCCACAAAAATATGAAGCAGCACAACTGTTTTCAACATTGTTAATAATCAGAAATGAGCAGTAAATCATCATATTATTCTGATTTCTGAAGATCATGTGACACTGAAGACTGGAGGAATGATGCTGAAAATTCAGCTGTGCATCATAGAAATAAATTACATTTTACAATATATTACAATAGAAAACAGTTATTTTAAATTGTAATAATATTCCCTAATTTTATCGCATATTCTCTAAGTAGATACTAAATTTGATTTTGAACTTACTTCACAAACATTAAAAACTGTGTTCTTATGGGTAGTGTGAACAGTAAAACAGTAAGCCCCAAGAAGACGTGGTTTACAACGCCCTTTAGCTGTTATAAATTCACTGTAAACCACAGCTTCTCGGGGTTTATTGCTTTTATTAAACTGTTATTCCATAAACGTAGTATAAGGTCTCACAAAATAAAACAGAGCAAATAAAGTGTAACGGTATAAAAAAAAAACGGTGTTCTTCCACCGAACAAGCAACAGACAAACGTAAACAAAGGTGTGTGTTTGTAGAGTAATTCAGCTTCGAACGCAGCTCAACCAATCAGAATCAAGGATTTGAACTGTCATGTGACCTCCCAGGGTGAGTTTGAGCACTTCAGTGCCTTCATTAATCCTCTCCTGTGGCCTCATGGGATGGTAAAGTGTCCATCCGATGCACACGTTTCCAAGCTCCCAAACTACAAGAGCTGACAGATGAACTCTGTTTTTGCCAAGCTTGCCTTTGAAAAATATTCAGAGCTCTTTTTTTCATACTTTATGTGTGTATATATATAAAACTCCAGTAGCTCAAGCAGTGAAGTATGATGCTATCAGTCCCAGAGTCATGGGTTTATTTATTTATTTTTTTGATAATGCATGAACTGATAAAATGAGTGCCTTGAATACAGTGTAAGTCACTTTGGATTAAAGCGTCTTCCAAATGCATAAATGTAAATGCACGGACATATAACAAATAATAATTGTTTGTAATTAGAAATAATGTAATAAGAATAATTGATATAAGGTTTATTTATTCAGTACCAAACTACAAGTAACCACTAAACACTGGATTTTCTGGCTTTGACATTAAAATATATTCAGAATTGTTGTCATTGTTTTAGACACTTTGTAGCAACCAAACCAGATGTTCACGAGCACAGCTGTTTGTTTTCAGAGAAAATGCCTGATTTCAGATTTACCCTCATCTAAATGAAAATATGACATTTAATAATGCTTTTATTCAACATGGATGGATTAAATTGTTTTAAAGTGACAGTACAGATATTTATACATTTACATATTTATTTATTTAGATATATCTAATGCAAATAAATGTTATTTTGAACTCTTTATTCATCAAAGAATGATTAAATAAATGTATCACGGTTTTCACAACTGATCTCATCATTGATAATAACAAGCATTTATTATTAATGAGCAGCTAATCGGTATATTTTCATGATTTCTGAAAGATATCGAAGTAATGATGCTGAAAATACAACTGTGCATCACACAAATAAATTACACTTTAACAGAGATTCATATAAAAGGCATCTATTTTAATTTCTAAAAAAAAAATCACATTATTACTGCTTTTACTGTAGTTTTGATCTAATAAATAAAGCCTTGAAAAGCCTAAGACACTTCTTTCAAAAACATTCAAATCTGAATTATTCCAAACCTTTGGTAGAATATGTTTAAAATAAAACAAATGTCATTTAATGAGGGGAGAAAATGCCTAAATGTTCACTTTAAAGGTGTTATGTGTGTTGGAAACACCACACATGGCTTGAGTTTGCAGGTTTGGTTCTGGAACGATCCAGTTCAGCTGCAGAGAGAGATAAATGGTCTATCTGAATGGATTTAAACGGCACATTTCCTCTGTGTCTTCCTCTGCTGTTCCAGTTCTTGTGTAATCTCTTTCCCTTCCTCATGAGATTTCGCACCCTCGCTCTCTTTTCCTCCCACTCACCGCTGTGAGATTTTCTCCCATCATGCCTCTGATTGAGTTATCAGGTGTCCTCAGAGTCTTTTATAATACAAATGAGTCCCGAACTCCCTTGTGATGTGTCATATAGAGCTGTTCGCTCTGCTCGCTCTTCCCTTCGGTTTGTGTGTCCCGTGTTTTTCTTTTACTCCTGGTCTTGGCTGTAGTTCTGGTTTTTTTAACTCATGCTGGTGACATTTTCTCAGGGCCTAAGGCGAAAGCAAGATATTTTTTTAGCAACCTATTTTTAAATGGTGTCACAAGCAAAGAATATTCTTATTAAAGCAATAGTTCACCCAAACTTTTGCTCTTTTCCATACTGCAGTTTATGTTGACCGGGTCTGTCGAGCTCCAAAATGGACAGCAAATATACCATAAAAGTAGAATCGTGTGCTTTATCCCAAAACTAACGATCGCTTCTAGTGAGAAACTCGACAAAAAAAATTATATATATATTTTAGTATGACCTACTCAAATGTGTAATAATAAAACACATAGTATTTCCAAAGACGTTTATATAACATTTATTTTTTTAAATGCTTTTATAAGTTTAAAATGAATAAAAAATCTAAAACAAATATGATATAAAATATGTAAGTAAAATGTGTATTTTTATACATGCACCATCAAAAATGATAAATGAACATTTATTTATGCATTTAAGGATTTTTGCATTTATTTAGCATTTCAGGATTTAATTTATTAATTTATGGGATTTTATGTATTTATGCATTTGCTTGTGCATTAAAGCATTCATTCAAGTATTTATTCATGTTTAAGCATTTTGTTTTAATACATTTATTTATGCGATTAAGTATTTATATATGCAGTTGTTCATGCATTTTTATTTATGCATTTATTTTGTACATTTATTTATGCATGTATGGATTTCATTCTGGATTTCTGCATTTTTACTTTGCTTTAAACTAAATTGTAAATATAGATGTTATAATATTATTATTTATTTATTTACAAAAATATAACAAATATATTTAATTAGAATTAGAATATATTTATCATTTCATATTTATTTAATAAAATCCACAAGAATCGAACAGGAGAATTCAAACCTGACGGTCACTCGCTCTTTTGCACACAATGCTTATGTATAATACATGGCTCAAACCTCAGGTCATCAGGTCGTCCTTACCTTCAGCTCTGGATGTTAAATCAGTGATGAGGTTCATGTGTTCATGTGTTGAGTGAACGTCTTCTGATCTCACTGCAGTGTCTCCATCAGTGATCAGAGCAACTAGGTGAAGCAGACGCTGCAGAAACTAGGTCATAACACAACACACGACAGGCTTGCACTTACAGTAACAGCAGATCTCTCTGTCTTCTGTGGCAGCTGTGATCGAGAACATGGCCGGGTTTGGTCCCAGTCTGTGTAAAGAAGCAGGGTTTGATGGTGAGACACCCATCCGTCTCAGTTAACATCACTAGCACCTCCATTCACTGATTGGTGCTGTTCTCTTTATGAATGTAATCTGCTAATAGATGAAATCTGAGTCTGGCTGATTAGTAAGTTGGCTTGACAAACCAATATACTGTAACTGTACAAACATGGCACAAGTTTGATTAAAATCTCTACCATGTGTCCAAACACTGGGAAAGAGTTTTCAAACTACATCCACTGAACTTGGCACAGACGTACAGCTTGTTCTCAGTCTGGCTGTTTTGATTATTTATGCATTTTATTTTATATTATATTTTAATTGTGTATTAAATTTTTGGCTGTCTATTTTATTTATTTATTTAGAATTTATGTATTTTTGCATTCTTATTTAGAATGTTATTTTTATGATTTCGGCATTTATCATTATTGAAGCATTTCAGAATGTATGCAATTTTTGCATTTGTTTATGTACTTTATTTTGCATATTATGTTTGCATTTTTATTTATTTTTTCATTTGTGCATTTACTTAAGCACTTAATGCATTTTAAATAATTTATACATATATACAAGTAAACAGTATTTATTCATTTATTCACATTGGTTCAACTTGACCGTGTCTGAGTCGTTATTTTTGCTATTCCGTGCACAGATATGACACACTTGCAGCTTCCCTCAAAAATGCATAAATGAATGCTTGAATGAAAAAATAAATGCAAATTATAAAGCAGCTCGCTGACCGTGCAAAGTCATGTATAGTTACCATAATAAACAAAGCAAAGCCAATTAAGCAAAACCTGTAAATAATAATACAGCAATAATTCAGTATTTTAAAAGTGCATTAGTGTTTCCACTCGGAGTAGCTTACTTAGAAATGACTGCATTAAACTGGAAAAAGACACCAAAAACATTACACACTTCACCTTTAAGTTCAAAGTCAAGCATGAGATGTATATTTTATGTCAGCTGGCTGTACGTTATGACGGATTTAACTTGACCTTTTTTATTTTTTGAGCTGGATTTAAGATTTTCATAAGAGCTGTAGGCCTGCTGCCACCATCCACAATGTGTTTTATCCACGTGAGGTGAAATCCTCCTCAGATTTACCGCTGGCTGCTGGAATAAGAGCGTCATGCTGTTCAGTCTTAATGCTCCCTGAAGACTTCAGCACACCAGCAATTACACTGACAATAGAGAAGACGGCACACAGATCGAATGGGACGCTGCTGCCAAAGCCATTCAAATTGTGTGTTTGTTGTGTTCCCAAACAGGCCAAGATGCCTTTCGATGCCAGTAAGCTGTACTGCAGTGAAATACTGGCTATCAATGACAGTGAGTACAAATAAGAGACGGATTGCTGTGCTGTGATTGGCTGTGTGCGTGGGTTTATTACAGACTCCAGTGGATTACGTTCAAGTTTATAGCCAGTGCTACACTGCTGGTTTTACTCTACTTTTCAAAGTAATAAATTCATTGGATTACTGCTATTTTTGATGATAACGAGTTTGATAAAAGATTAAACATAAGGCCCTATTATTGTTCAAACTGCAGTAATTGAATTGTTTTATAAGTATTTTTTTTATCAAATATTGAAATTATAAAATGTTATGTAATTTCTGTATATTTCCTACCTTCCTTCCTGTTCATTTAAAATGCATTTCATTATTTTATCCTTTAACTTTTTTTTACAAGATTATTGTTAATTCTTAATTTTCATGACAATTTGAGTTTTTCTTTATTAATTTCTATTTCTTTATTTAATTTTTGTTACTCTTTAAGTAAGGTTTTTAATTGTATTCATTAACATTTTTATGTGGTTACTGATAATCCTTGATTTTGATGACAATCTTCATAAAAGGCTTTATTATTTATTTGTTTGATTACATTTCTTGCATTTAATTTTTTTGTGAGATCCTATTAACGTTCTCCTTTCAGGTGTTAAAGCATCATAATCCAGCCACACCGGAGGAACAGGAAATGATGTAGAATCTTTTTGACACGCTCTGTTCCTGCCTCATGCTTCCAGCCAATCGTGATCGTTTCCTCAGGGGGGCGGGGCTTCAGCTCATGAACCTCATGCTCAGGTCTGTCTCTGATTGACAGCTACAGTTTATGCTCCCTAACTTATTGAGTTTCACTATTAAGTAATAGTTTTAAATGTGATTTATGTTTATAAATATATATATATTCCCATATTTACGCAGTGTTTTCTCTGCGTCTCTTAGACATGTGAAATGTTTTCCCGTGGTGTAGATAAACTGTTGTTTGTCATTGGCGGACGGATGAAGGAAGTGCCAGTATGACGGACAGCTACATTTCCCTGGAGCGAGGCAATGATAGTCAGCTTCCATCTGTACAGTCCTCTCCCGCAGAGCCCTTTCAGACTCCTACATGCTGTTTAGATCAGGTTTTGTGTTATACAAACCAGGAGAACATTTATACAGCGTCCTCCTAGACTTTAGAACAACTCACGAATGAGTCAAGTGAAGAAAAAGAGACAAAGGCTTTGTGAATGAACATCAGTTTTCTTTTTCTAAAACATGCTTCTGCTTGTGTTTCTTCAAGTCCAAGATCTTTTACTCTCGTGTCCAATTTTAGCCAAGGCAGGTTTGTTTATTAACAATTCAAATTACTTTGCAGAAAAAAAAGAAACTATAAGAATTACAGAAAAAAAGAAGTAAAAACAGTTGTTAGGGTTAGACTATTTGTTTATTAGTAAAATTAGCAATCATGGTTTTCATTATATGAATTAAAATTGCTCTTAATATTTTAAGTAAATTTATGCATTACAATTAGTATTATTATTTTTGTCATAAGTAATGGTAATATTATATATTAACTTTATATTTTATGCGCCATATAATATTGTATAATGAAATTCTGTTAATTTATTTTAAGTTTAATGTGGAATATAATATATTTGTTATTTAGTTTAATACATATATAGTTACATAAAATAACAAATTAAATTAAATATTATTTATATTATATTTTCTAATGTTGCAATATAATCAAATTGTTATATTATTTTGTTATGCATCATAATAAAATATTGCGTTATATGTATATTTTTGATACCACGAAATTATTTGACTCAAAGTGCACTAATGTTTGATGCATAAAATCATATATATATATATATATATGCAAATTTCTCATTTCGATGCCAAAAAAGTACTGCTCTGATTTCTAAAATTCTAAAAACTTTTCCCCTTAAATAGTTTCTAAGTAGTTTCTACTTGTTTATAGTTTTAGTTTAGTCTGATTGTAGTACTTAAAGTGTGCCAATGCTATATTTCTCATTATATGTGTGTTCAGGGAGAAGAAGATGTCTCGAGTCAGTGATCGGTCCAGAGGGGTCAGATAACTGTCACAAGTTTGTGAACATCCTGGGCCTGCGGACCACATTCCCTCCGTTAATGAAGACGCCCAAGAAGATGAAGATAGTGGGGATATCGGACAAGAAGCATGAAGGTTTGTAGAGTTATGCCTGTAAATGCCTCTTTCTCCGTTGCAGCTCTGTTTTGTTTCCAGTTCAATATTATTTCTCACTAGTTTCATTCTTTTTGAAATGGATTTAGTTTGGTGGAGTTGCTAAATTAGCGCTGAACACACACACACACACACAGGCGTTTGTAATATGACGGCGAGTTCACAGTTATATATTTTCTGGGCTATTATTCAGCCGGCAGTTTATTCTGCGGGGAGTGATGCTCTTATTGTTTTGCCACAGCGATACAAATAAGCTCCTCACATTATTCTTAATGCTTATTAGAGACCTGCAATGTGAGAGTGAGAGAGAGTGAGAGAGAGAGAGAGAGAGCGAGAGAGAGAGTGAATGAGTGAGTGAGTGAGTGAGAGAGAGAGCGAGAGTAAGAGTGAGAGAGAGAGTGAGAGTGTGTGTGAGAGAGTGAGTGAGTGAGTGAGTGAGTGAGTGAGTGAGAGAGAGAGCGAGAGTAAGAGTGAGAGAGAGAGTGAGTGAGTGAGTGAGTGAGTGAGTGAGTGAGTGAGTGAGTGAGTGAATGAGACAGAGAGAGAGAGAGAATGCATCTCACTTCTGCTGTAATTTCATGCGCTTGCACACCAGAGTAAGAGAGTTTGATGGATATGAATGTGTAAGATGCATTTGGAAAGTGTGGAAAGAGTCCTGTCTGAAATCAAGCTGAACTGGACTTTATTTTTAAAAGCAGTCTTCAGTCGCTGGGGTATATTTGTAGCAATAGCCAAAAATACATAGTATGGGTTAAAATTATTATGCCAAAAATCATTAGGATATTGAGTAAAGATCATGTTCCTTGAAGATATTTTTTACATTTCCTATGGTAAATATATCAAAACTTAATCTTTGATTGGTAATATGTATTGCTAAGAATTCATTAAGACGCTTTTAAAGGCGATTTTCTCCACATTTCTTTTTTTTTTTTGCACCCTCAGATTCCAGATTTTCAATAGTTGCATCTCAATCAAATATTGTCTGATTCTAACAAATCAAACATCAATGGAAAGATGATTTATTCAGCCTCAGATGATGTATACATCTCAATTAAATTTTTTTATATATATATATATATTTTTTTTTTAGCAAAGTCAGCTGATGGTGCAATATTAAGACTAACTGCAACATTATAAAATATTTCTTAACTCCCCAGATCTCTTTGCGTTTACATGTGTGCATTCAGCAGTAATTTTAACCAAAGCATCTTAAAGGAGGAGGACTAAACACAGTTTGGTAAAATTAGTGAAACACTGCTTTATTACTGGTTATTTAATATAAATTAGTCAGTAAGTATATTGTTCTAAGTATGTTATTATTTTTATTTTATTTTTATTTTCAGTTTACCATTTTTGCATGACAATTAAGCACATTTCCCATAAATAAATAAATAAATAAACACCACTGTTCAAAAGTTTGGGAACAGTAAGATTTTTTATGTTTCTGAAAGAATTATCTCCTGCTCATCAAAACATTTATTTGATAAAAAATACATAAAAATCTGTTAAACTCACAATATTATCACAATTTAAAGTAACTCTTTCTATTTTAATATCAATATAATTAATTCCTGCTTATATTCCTATACATATATAGACCAAAAGCTAAAAAACTCATCATTGAATATAATTTTCTCCCAAATTAAATTATTTAAATCTGCATACGTGTAAAATATATTGCATGTCCCAATATATCAAATTTGTCCAGAAAAGTGATTGTTTATCCTTGAAAATAAAAAACAACACTTGCACCCATTTTTATTTTTGTAAATTGGTTTGTTTGTTGTGTAAGGAAACGCGTTTATTATGACGTTGTCATGCGAAATATGAGATTAGCATCTTAATTCTTCACACCAAAAGGAAGATGCAGCGCTTAATTAATTACCAGCTTTGACGACTGAGAGTTTGAGTGATTAAACGGCTAAGCTTGAGGAAGTTTAGTCGGATCCCTGTTAACCCCTCTCTGAAATGTATTGACTACACCACGCGCTCACATTAGCATTCGTAATTAGCTGATAAGAAAGCACGCTTTGTGTTTGCAAACAAACCAGAAAGATTTAGCAAAGCAACATTATGTCTTCTGCCCTACTGCGTTGTGTGCAAGTCTCTTATTGATGGATAATAGTTGAAAAGAACTGGGAAGAACAGCATAAAAAGTTCAAACTTGAGCTAAACTTCTGCAGCGTTAATCACCAGACAAATGAGCGGCGTCTTTCTTTTGTGTGGAGGCCTGAAGTTGACCGTCGGCAGGTAAACAGTCCTGACAGACTCCAAGAGAAGAGACGAGCTCGAGCACAAGAGCCGCTTCGGCAGAATAATTGCATGTTGTTGAGCTGGAGAGCGGAAGAATGGAGAAATGATCAGGATGGGTTTCAGCTAATGATGTGTGAACGCCGGCGAGTCGTGACACGCTGGACATCTGTCTCACGCTCGCCGTGAACTTTGAACTCATCAAGCAATTGAAACGTACTCGGTTAGAAACGCCTTGAAAGCGTTTGGCTGTTTTCTCCAGTGTGTGTGTGTGTGTGTGTCTGAGACTCAGGGAAGCACTCTGAAGTGTTTAAGTTTTGGGATGAGGGTCACAGAAACATCGCTTCGGGGGCCACTGATGATGAATATCCTCAGGTTAGCACAAAATAAATTTGAGACTCCCGACAGGGGCCCGATAATCCTGGATCATTTTCACCAATGTTATTTTTATGCCCCAAGACACTCTTGTAGTGCCATTAAGATGCCATCATCATTTTTTTATATATTTATAATTATTTTTTACTTTATTTTCTGTTTTCATTTTGGTTCTACTTTTAATAGTTTATTTTTTATTTTTACAAATGTTTGTTATTATCCCTTATCTATAACGTTTGCATTGCATTTTATTTCAGATTTAACTGTAAATGATTAGTGTAGCTGAAAAGATCGTTTTTTACCTTTTATTTCAAGCAACAATGTATTGTATATAAATTGTTTATTTTTGGTGGATAATTCCTGCTAGTTATTTTATCATTGAAACACTATATTATTTGGTTAAGATTTTAGTAGTTCAGTAGTAATAGTAGTAGTTTATCATTTTTATTAGTATATTTTATTAGTGAACAAAAGGTACACTTTTAGTTTTCAGTTACTTGAACTAAATGAATAACAGAAATAAGCGTAAGCTTTTTTCATATATTATTTCAGTTAATGTTTGTTTTATTTCAAGCAAAATAAATGTTTTAATAAAAATTAATACAACTTAGTTTTTATTTTTAGATATTTAATTTTTAATTTTTGTAGTTTTTTTTTTGTGTTTGTCATTTTATTTTATTTCAATTTTACTTTACAATTTTACAATTTTTTTTTTCATTACCATTTATTTTGTTTCATTATTATTTTTTCAAAATTATTTTTAGTGGATAATTCAATTATTTTAGTATCATCGAGATACTATTATAGTTTTATTATTTTTTTTTTTATTTTTTTATTTTTTTTTCATTTTAGTTAACATTTTAATTATTTTGTTAGTTTTGTGTTTTTTATTGTCCGTATAGGTCGCCATTAATTTATTTGAGTAAATTTAGTTAAATTCAATTATAAAAAAAATGTATAGTTTTTTTTTTTATTAGATTTTTTTCTAATTTTATTTAAAGCTATTTTATTATTTTTTTTATTTTGTAATATAACTCTAATAAGCCTGATTCTGACTCCTGCATCTAAAAACTTTCTGTTTGTGACTCATTTACTCGAGCGGTTTGTCCGAATGTCTCTCGTTCAGAGACTAATCATTCTTTGGAGAGATGTAAGACAATGTTTAAGACAAACCCATTTGCTTCGACGTCTCGACAGTGACTCAAAATTGGCCAAATGTGAACCAAACTGATGGCGGAGGGGAGCAGCAGCACTTCATTTATTTCTATTGATTGTCTTTTAACTGCTTTTTAATCTCTAATAATTGCGGGAAGTGCTTGAATCGTTGTGCTAAATTGGATCAAAAGCGTCGGTGTAATTGCGCTGATCTCCAGAGCTCTGTTAATTCTCCCGTCTGAAATGAAACGTGGATTCGGATCATTGTTACGCCGTCCTCAACGGTTTCACTAATGGATTCATTATTGAAAATGAGCAGTTCTTTTGCTGCAGATTCGTACCATGATATTGGGATAATCCGCTTTGTTTCCAGGGATTTTCTTCAACTGTAACAAAACATTTTTGTGTCGTCTCTCTATGGAGAAGATATAATGTAGTCACATATAGGAGTTTAGGATCATGTATCTCTTCATGTCTTATTTCTCAAAGCGTGCAGATGTAGGAATTTTTTCTGCTCAGTCCTTGAGAACGGTTTTGAAATCCCAAGCAAGCTCTTAAAAACAGTGTTTGGCCAAAAATGCAAATTTTCATTTATTCAAGCATCTTTTTTCTGTGAGCGAGTATTGAGTTTGTTAAGCTATAAAAAGGACAAAAACTATTTTAAAGCACAGTAAAAGCAGTTCTATTGTGCAGTACGTTATGTCTGCTGAAGCTGAAGGCACATGCATGAAGCTTTGTATGAAGAACTTTACATTTAAAAAAAAAATGACGGCATTGATATTTTTTCGACAATGTATTAATTCTTTATTAATTATATGCATGTGTGATGCATTTTGATAAATACAAATTATAAATTAATATTTCCTTTTATAAATCTAATTCATAAATCAATTTGTCAGTTTAAAAATATATATTTTTATTAATCATATACACATTACTTTTTAATTGCATGTATATTTTCAATTATAAATATTTTTCAGTTATATTTCCAAAAATATATTTACTTTATTTTAATAATAAATAATTTACTTTTATGAATTAATTTTGTTTAATTATTTGCATATGTTTGATGTATTTGTATGAATTATAATTGATACTTTATGATATAATAATTGTAGATATCATTTATAAACAGATTTTTCAACTTTATAATTAGTCTATTTATTAATCATATTTTTTACTTATTATTATTATTATTATTTATATTATAGTTTCTAAATCATAACTTTTTATGTATAATAATTTTTTTAATAAGAGTGTGTGTGTATATATATATATATATATATATATATATATATATATATATATATATATATATATATATAAACATTTATTATTTGCATATGTGTATAATGCATTTTTATTCATTATAATTGAGAAATATTTTATTAAATAAATATTCTATGAAAACAATTATTCATCATAAATAGGGACGGGTACCGAAACCCGGTATTAAAATGACCCCGGGGCTAAATTATGAAAGACCGTAGTATCAGTAAGATCTGACGGTATCGGTTCTGCTTTTGGTACTGGAGGGGAAAAATCAATGTACTATGTATTTTTGCTTAATAATGTTATCGTGTACATTTTATCTCACCAAACATTTCTAATGTGTGATCATATTAAGACCTTTGTCTGTGAGATCTGTGAGATCTGTGAGATCTCTCATGTGCGCCGCGGAGGCTGTCTGTCAGTCACATACACACACACACCACAACAAGCACGACGCACGCACAGGCGGAAACACAAGCAATCTGTCAAAGCATCTTTCAAAAGTGCATTATGTGCAGACAGAGAAATGATAAGTTTTCGACTGCCTAACACAACACCAAGTAACATAACACAAAGTACCGATAAGAATACCGTTAAAGTACCGGACCGTTAAGCAGTATTGGTAAGATTAGTAATACCGTTAAAACCTTAACAATACCCATCCCTAATAATATATATGTATACAAATACCTTTACAACAAAATCAGTTTAGAGTGCATGTATTTTTAATTGGGAAAATGTTAATGACTTACCAAAGCTAAAATGGTCCAATCCCATTCTTAGAATTTTCATTTAGCCCTTCATTAGGCGATTCAAGTTTCAATATTTGTATTCGTCACATACAAAATTATATAGAGCATATATAACCAGCAGTGAAATGTGAGTACCGCCCCCTCTGGATGTCCCGCCTCTTTCACGACTCGCCAGCCAATGGCCTTTCTCCATGTTGTTACATCACTCCATGAGTGATGTAGCTGTGTATCCGAGTCCTGTTTCCTGTGTGTAATGATGACAAAAGCTTTCCCGCGGCAGAGCTGTGAGATAACACACTTATCTCAGACCTCTCTGCTCTCATCCGCTCCCTGCGGCTGTATTCCTCACCCCAGACACTAATAACGTTCACTTTTCCTCCCTCGCTCCTGGTGGCCGCTCACGCTCCTCAGAGTCGCCTTGAAGACCCTGGACATCGCAGTGCTGACCGAGCACTTCCTCTCTGGCGTCTGTTGATGAATGTGTCGCCTCCGTTTACCCGCGGCATTAGCATGCGTAATGTGTTTGTTAAGAGATGCATGCGCACTGATGTTTAAACTCATCTGTATTCAGCGGCGAAGGAGGCCAAGGCCAAATTAAATGGTTTTATCAAGGCCGTCTGATTATGGATTTTGAGTGCTTGTGCGAGACAGCTTTTAAATATTGATTTTTTTACCTGATGAAGAGTAACTCTAATGGACATAATGTTATAGAGGACGTCAAATGTTGTTTGGTGCAGAATAATCATCATCAAGCGCTCATCCAGTGAATAAGAGAAGATCAAACAATGCTGAAGTGCATTAATATTTTCAGACTTAAATAGAGTTTGTTTCTTCATCAGATTTGGAGAAATGTTGCATTGCATCAGTGTCTCATAAACGGATGCTCTGCAGTGAATGGGTGCCGTCGGAATGAGAGCTGATAAAAACATCACAATAATCCACAGCACTCCAGTCCATCAGATAATGTCTTGTGAACCCAAACGCTGTGTTTGTAAGAAACAAAATTCATCATTAAGATGTTTTTATCAGCTGTTTGGACTCTCAATCTGACGGCACCCATTCACTGCAGAGCGTCCATTGATGAGACACTGGTGCAATGCTGCATTTCTCCAAATCTGATGAAGAAACAAACTCGGATGACCTGAGAAGAAGTAAGTTTTGTGCAAATGTTCATTTTTATGTGAACTATTCCTTAAGAAAGTATTCGGTGTGTTCTTTTACAGTCCCCGAGTCCTTTATGATTGACTCATTGAAGGGAAATAAGGCGTCAGATCAGATTTGTGGTTGTGTCTGATGTCTTGTTTGACTCGCTCTAACGCTTCCTCATTAGTGTGTTTTTCTAGGACCTTCACACACTTCACTCCACGTTCATTAAAGCTTTTCCAGCAGCATCCTATTTTCCATTTGCTGCAGTTATCTGAGGCAGTCACAGACAGTTCTTCAGCAATTTCTCCTTTTATGTTTTGAGTAACTTATAACTTTTGGCTCTGTGTGGATGCTTTCCACAAAACTTTATTGTTTTTGTAGCAGTAGATGAAAATGGTTTAAAAGGGGCAGTAAAGACATGAATAATTAGTGATGGGTGGTTTGAACAAAAATTTATATCACAGTTTTTTTCTAAATTATGTTTCCCCGTTTATGACCTTCTTGTTTTAAACCTAGCCAGAAAACCAGCAAATCATCATATTATAATGATTTCTGAAGATCATGTGACACTGAAGGCTGGAGTAATGATGCTGAAAATACAACTTTGATCACAGAAATTAATTATATTTTAAAATAAATTTTCATAGAAATCCATTATTTTAAATCGTAATAATATTTCAGAAATTGTACTGTTTTTACTGTATTTTTAATAAAGTAAATGGTGAGCAAAAGATTGTTTTTTTTAAACCCCTTCTGATCAGTAGTTTATCAAACCCAAATAGCGTAAAAAAAAAAAGTGATTCAAAGGCAATATAAGCATAGATTGAGATCACCCAGATAACAAAAAGAGCACTAGAACATTTCTGCATAACTCAGACTCTCATATTCAAATTTGTTTTGCAGTTTTACCATCTCTTCTTCACCACGTTTGATCAGAAGTGAAAATGCAAAAAGAGAAAGTTTGAAACTTGTCTATAAAACAGCAGTGGAACCTCTTGTGTTCACTTGGTTTGATCTTCCTCGTCTAGAAGAGCACATCGCCGTCACCTCCCACTCATCGCTCGCTGCTTTTACTTCATGTAAAGTGAATGCATGGTTAAATCAGGACACTAACGCCTTGTTTTCTTCTGGTGTGCTCCATCATCGCCTCCATGATGAAGAACCTCAGAGGGCAGCAGAGAAGTCGTCTCCTCAGCAAGTTCACGACTGCGAGAAGCTGACGGTACGGCTTTATTATCTTCTGCTTCTAAAGACGACGAGAAAAGAGCGCTTCAGGAGAGAAGGGTTTAATGCTGCAATAAAGATGATATAAAGTCTTCTAGTGTTGTGATGAGCATAAAGTCTAATTCTTTTAGAAATGAAACCTTGACGTCTTGTTTATGAGTTAATATAAAATAGAATTTACAAACTTAAAATAAAAGCCTTTCACAAAAACATTTAACAGAAATGTACTGTGGTTAGAAATTTAAATGATTGCACATTTGTAATAAACTCTGAACCGTTGACAAGTTCTGCGATTGAAACTTTTATCAGTATCCTGTTTTCGTTTTGTTTTCGCTTTTGCTTTTCAGTAGTATGTTAGTTTTTTGTTTGCTTTTATTTATTCATTATTTTATTTGTTCTTCTGTGCTCTCATCTATTCTTTCTTTTGAGTTTGACATTTGTTCTTTGTTTCAAATATTGGTTTACTTTATCTTTGCTATTTTTTGCTATTTCTTAATCCTCTTACTTTTGTTTGTTCATTTGTTTTCTAATCATATTTTATAGTTAATTTTTTTGGTGTTTTCACTTTTTTTTCCTTTCATTTCTTTCAACTTAATCAATTTTTTTGTTCTTTATTTCTTGACATTTTGTCTGGTTTGCTTTTGTTTGTTGGTTTTTGTTCTTTTTCCTGTTGTTTGTCATTGTTTTTAATTCATTATTTCTCACCTGATTTGTTGGTTTGTCAGTTTTCATTTATTCTTCGCTTTGTTTGTCGTTGTTTGTTTTTGTCTTTGTTTTGTTTGTCTTTTTTATTTGTTGATTTATCAATTCTGTAATTAGTCTCATTTATTTCTCTTTTGATTTGTTGGTTTGTTCATTTTCATTTATCCTTTTGCTGTTCTTCTTTTATACAATTATGCATGGTTTTATTTTTTATTTGAAGTCTATTCATTTATTTTAAACCCATTTCTTTTGTTTGGTCTTTCATCAGGTTTCTTTATTTCCTGCCATTTGTTTTGGTTTTTGTTTGATCTTTTTTAATTATTATTATTTTATTAATCCCTTCTTTCATTTGATCTTTATTTACTGACCTGTTTTGTTTGCTCTTGTTTCTTGGTTATTTATTTCTATTTCTTTCTTTGTCCGTTAGTTTATCAATTAATTACCTCACTGTTAATTCATTGATTTCTTTTTTCATTCTATTGTCTTTTTCAGTTTCTTGGTGTTCACTCATTTTCCTTTATTCATATGTTCTATCATTTGTTTTCATTAGTTTTGTTTGATCTTTGTTTGTTTATCTTATTTTATTTATGCATTTATTAATTATTTTCCTTTCAGGTTTGGTTTGCTCTTGTTTGTTCTTTCCATTCTATTTTTCTCGTTCTTTATTTCCCTTGTTTTATATAGTTTTGTTGAGGCTGGTGTTGTGTTCAGTTCTCTCCAGTGCTATACGTCTCCTTTAGTCTCTGCCGGGGGTCTCCATCGCTCAGCAGTCACTTCTCTTAAAATAACCCTCACAGTCCTGCTGGGGCCGGTTTCATCACTCTGACAGCTGCAGTGCATTATGGGTCGTTTCTCCAGCTAAAAGATTTCGGCCGTATGGGCATCACGCCTCGCTTCAGTTCGTCTTCAGATTGTCACAGGAAATACTCGGAGGAGGATGACGAATGCTTCTGCTTGTCTTTAACTAACACAGACACCATTCGTCTTCTTAAATCATTCTCCGAACTCAAATGCGTGTCCTAAAGCACATCTTGTGTTTGTAACACGCTCGTCCTCTGCAGGTCGACAGACTCATGGAGCTGCATTTTAAACACCTGGAAGCCGTTCAGCTCGCAGACGAGAGGATGGAAGGAGAGAAGCACGTAAGATTCACACTTGATTGGCAGTTTCTCCTCAGCGAGAAGTGAAGATAAGAGCAAACCTACCAGACTCAGACCTCACTGTGGGATCTGTAGGACACTCGACACGCTTCCCGCTCGCTCCACTCCACTTTACAGATGAACGCTGTTAAACTTTTACTCTAAAGGTGCTCTTACAGGACCTGGTGTCTGTGTAGTCACAACTGGACAAACACCCAAACAAACCTCACTGTTGGGCTCCACTTAAAGTCTCATTGCATTTCAGACAACTCGTGTTGGCATCAAACATGTGACCCTGGAGCACGAAACCGAGATATACATCATCTGGAAGCTGAATAAATCATCTTTCCATTGATGTGTGGTTTGTTAGGATGGGACAATATTCGGCTGAGATACAACTATTTGAAAACCTGGAATCTGAGGGAGCAAAAAAAAAACAAAACGAAATACTGAAAATCATCTTCAAAGTTGTCCAAATTAATTCGTAACGATTATGGACCCTGGACAACTCTAATGTTATCTTATATTACTACTGTTATTTATTTTTCTTCAACGTAATTTTAATAATAGCAATCATAATCCTAAAAATAATAAGCAGATTTATATGATAAATAAATACAATAAATAAATATAAGTAAATATAAAAAAAATATCAAAGGAATTTATAAAATGTGATATATATACATATTAGTTTTATTATTCTGCGTATTAATCTTAGCATGCTTTAAATGTGCATTCATTTGAAACTTTACATTTAATCCAAAGTTTATTAAAAAAACAATGAAAGAAAAAACATTAATGCAAAAATTTACAGAATTCCAAATATGATAGTATTCCTAATATATTATTGCTTATAACTTTTAAAATCTATTATTATCATTATTTTTAACATTGTGAATGCCAACATTTGCATTATAACAATATTGCATATAATTATATTATTTATTATTAATAATACAGGAGTATTAATTAAAACATAAAAAATCATATTTTAAAATCTATTATTATTGTAATTGTCTTTATTAAAAAGAGTAACATTAGTAATAAATATTTATTTGACATTTTGTAACGTTTATTAATGGAGAATGTAATTGGCGTGCGCTCATTGGTGTGTTCACTTTTACAGCCGCTCTTAGTCTCGTCCAATCAGGTTTTAGAGCTGTAACTCTCATGATGTAAGTTGTGGGTTTCAGCCAGCGTTAATTAACGTGGAGATGATTGAAGGCAGAAGCTAACTGATGATAATTGTCAGATTGAGCAGTTATTCCACATTGTGTTACTGTATTTCACCAGCCAACATCCCTGAATGTGTGTTGTGTTTGTAGGGTAGACTGTGCTTCGTGTGTGTGTGTGTGTGTGTCGGGGGATATTGGTGTGTGTGTGTTGAGGATGTGATCTGGGCACTGATGTGGACTCCTGCAGCTCATGTTTCATCCATTCTTGTGTGTGTGTGTGTGTGTGTGTGTGTGTGTGTTCAAGATGGTTTTCAGGGATGTTTCAGCTTGGACTGAGTGAATAATATCATTTAGTTTTAAGCCTTCTAAACATATTCGATATATAAAATGCTTTTCAAAAGGTTTGAGTCCGTACAGTGTTTTTGAAAAGTCTCTTCTGCTCACCAAGACTGCATTTATTTGATGAAAATACAGTAAAATTGTGAAATATCATTATAATTTAAAATAACTGTTTTTTATTGTAATATATTGTAAACTGTAATGTATTTCTGTGATGCACAGCTGTATTTTCAGCATCATTCCTGCAGTCTTCAGTGTCACATGATCTTCAGAAATCAGAATAATATACTGATTAACCGCTCAAGAAACATTTCTGATTAATATCAATGTTGAAAACAGTTGTGCTGCTTCAGAACTTGTGAAACATTTCTTTTCTTCACGATTCATTGATGAATAGAAAGCATTTTTTTTTTAAATAGAAATCTTTTGTAACATTATAAATTTCTTTAATATCACTTGTGGTCAATTTATTGTGCCATTGCTGAATAAAAAATGTCTGTAAAAAAAAACTGTCCAAATTTATGGACCGTAGTGTATCTTAAATTTTTTTCTACCCTAAACAAGATCATTAAAATGCAGTAAAAGTCAAGGATTATATCACAAGATTGATCAGGCCCCAATGCAAATCTTACTTTAACCTCAGTTATTGCATAATTGTCTGTTATATTTACCTTAAAATTATTTTATCCTATTTTTCATTTTAGTTTGGCGTTTGCATTATATTGCATTAGTAACAGCAAGCCTCCACAAGTGTCTATGTTTGTGGTTGCCAGATTTCAAATCTTGAAAAATCCCCTAATCTAATTTTTCCTAAATTTTCAGCCAAATGGTTTACTTGATGTTCTTAATGTTTTTTTATATGCATCATCACACAACTAACAAATTTGCTTTATTTTTATATGGTGACCAGCAAAACCACTGAGCATTTTGTGAATGTTCAATTTGCCGCTCAGCTCTTGTTTCTGGTCTTTGTGCAGGTGTTTTGATTTAACTGTGTGTGTGTGTGTGTGTGTGTGTGTGCTTCCACCTTATCTGAGGTACTGCTCTTCTTCAGAGGCCTATAAATCGTGTCTCAGAAGCGGTGACAGGACTATGACTGTGGAAATGTCTGCTCGTGTTTCGCAGCACCAGAGCTCCCTCCAGATGGATCAGCGTTCGAGGCTTTCTCCGAGTGCTATAAAAGTATATCACCCATAGCAGAGCCCTTGTTTAAAAACGCCTCGGAGTGCTGTCAGCGCCGCGCTCATGTGAACCCGTCTCGCCTCCTTTTACTGTCTAATGACAGCTACAAATTCTTTCTGAATTGCATTTCCTAAACACAGACCCCCATAAACCCCCTCTGCGTTCGGTGTGCTCGTCTTCTGCTTTTCTGGTTTTGCCGCAGCGCCCCACATGTGAGCACACACACACACACACACACACACACGGAGGAAGTGTTGGCAGGGTGTGCTGGGATTAATTTAGTCTCTGTGTGTCCCGTGAGACTCAATCACAGGTCCCGGCGCTGCTTTGTTCTGCCTGTCATATTAACACCTGTGCCAGCCTGCGGTTCTCCAACAGGAAGTGACTAAAAATCACTGTTTCCCGGAGGTGAAGCCGCTTGGTATTTGCACTTGTGTAATTGACTTGCCGAAGGCTGTACCTCTGTAACAAGACTTGAATAATTCCTGCGAAAGATGGAAACAGTCTGTTCTGACAACGTGATGATTATAAACATGTTTTTTGCCCGCTCTTTAAATCAGCCTTAAGTAGGAACTAAACTCATTAAATCAGCATGAAAAATATTTACTTTGTTAAAGGATTTGTTCCCTTCCTGAATACAAATTTCCTGGTAATTTACTCATACGAGATGTTATTGTCTTTCTTAGTTCAGTCACAAAGAAATGATGGTTTTTCAGAAAAACCTTCCAGGATTTTTCTCCATTTAATGGACTTCCGTGGGGACCAACGGGCTGAAGGTCCAAATCACAGTTTCAGTGCAGCTTCAAAGAGTTCAACACCATCCCAGCCGAGGAATAAGGCTCTTATCTAGTGAAAAAAGTTGTCCTGCGTTACCTGTTTGAACTGGAGCACACAGATGAAGCGCTAACCGTGTGTGACCTTTCTAATGGGATTCCATAATGCATGAAGTCCAGCTAGTTCAAGATGTGCATTTGTGGTTGAAAAGTATATTAATTTCAATTTTTTGTAGGAAATGGCTGATGGTTTCACTGGATAAGAGCCTTATTCCTCGGATGGGATGGTGGGACTGTGATTTGGACCTTCAGCCCCTTGGTCCCCATTGAAGTCCATTATATGGAGAAAAATCCTGGAATGTTTTCCTCAGAAACCTCAATTTGTTTGCAACTGAAAACAGTGCATTGCATTCAATGCATGCATTTCATAAGCTCATGCATCGAAAACCATGTCCGCATGCTCTACTTCTTGAGCTACACGAATGAATGCTTGCAGCAGTAATCACAAATTGATTTGAAAAGGGACGGCCACTATTGAGATGCTCTGCAAGGTGAATCTGACCTTCATCCTGCACGCCCTGCTCAAAATCCCAATGCAAACCATGTTTAAAGGACAAAATCACATGCTGTCCTGAGTTACACTGAATGTGCTTTGACCTGTCCTGAGTTGTTGGAGAATGGCTGAATGGTTTAGCCAAAATTTAAGCGCTGTTTTCTCAGAAA
Source organism: Carassius auratus (assembly GCF_003368295.1). Lineage (NCBI taxonomy): Eukaryota > Metazoa > Chordata > Actinopteri > Cypriniformes > Cyprinidae > Carassius > Carassius auratus. The sequence continues at coordinate 5,206 of NW_020524801.1, read as the reverse complement.
GCCTCTCGCCGTGATCAGAGCCACGTTCTGTGTGTCTTCAGCAGCCCGTGACGGCCAGCTCTCGCCAGCATGCTGTTCCTGCGGCATTCCCTTTGTGTTCACAAGCCTTTCTGCTCGTGCACACTCTCACACACGTGTGCGCTTGCCAGCGTTTTATGCTCGAAAAGATTGAAATCCCCTGGAGAGGCCAGTGTCAATTGCCGCAATTATGGCACTCAACAAATGCCAAACATCTTTGTCCCTTTAGATTCATCTGCAGGTGCTGTAAAGCTGAGGTGTGTGAAAAATCACCTTTCTGAAGTGATCTGAGATCACCATCCAGAGCCTTTTTAACATGCATGGTGCTGCGAATCAATCTGCATGGGACTTTCTTGCTATTCATTTTTCATATCACCAGCAAAGCTTAATGACTATCCTAGGACAACATGATAAAACAGGTTAGCAAAGTGTGTATTAAAACATGCTAGGAAACATTGTTAAAACGTTAGCAACATGTTAAGTCAAGGTAGCAATATGCTTAAACATGTTGACAACATGCTAATAATGATAGAAAACTGTCTAGCAACATAATGATAGAAGAATGTTAACAATGCGTTAATCATGCTAACAACATGCTAAAAACATTCTTGCAACAAGTAAATCATCTTCAGAAAATGCAGAAAAATACATCTAAAATGTTTAATAAATAATCAAAAAATGGAGACAACATGTTAATCATGCTAACAACATGGTAATTGTGCTAAATAAATGTTAGCAAACATGTTAATCATGCTAGAAACACATTAGCAACATACTAATCATGGTATAATATTGCTAACAACACTGTAATTGTGTTGCGAAAACATGTTAGCAACATGCTAATCATGTTAAAAATTGGTTAGCAACATGGTAACGATGGAACCAAGCTAAAAATTTGTTAATCATGCTAGAAACATGCTAAATATTCTAGAAACATGCTTGCAACGTTAATAAAAAAAAAATGCTGACAACATGCTGATCATGCTAACAAGATGGCAATTGTGTTAGAAAACATGTTAGCCTCATGCTATAAAAATGCTAGCAGACATGTTAATCATGCTAGAAACAGCAACATGCTAATCATGATGGAAACTTGCTGAAAACACTGTGTTAGAAACATGTTAGCAACATGCTTATCATGTTAAAAACTGGCTAGCAACATGGTAATGATAGAAACATGTTAATCGTGCTAGAAACATGCTTGCAAATATTTTAATCATGTTAGAAACATATTATCAACATGCTAAAAACACTGTTATTGTAATATTTTTATAACAATGAAATGCATATGCCACCTTAATTTTAATAACTTCAATACATCAGCTTTACATCAGCTAAAAGGATTTATTTGAAGCTTCCACCTAAACAATAAAGAAAACAGTTACAATTTAAGAAATTAAGGAAAGAGCTAAATTACAATATCAAATATGTAAATATAAATGACCGCATCAAATGAAATACAACATATATCAAAAAAAAACTAAATAATGTACTCCAAAAACAAACACAAAAAGAGTCAAAAAACACTAAAATTAACCTTTATACATCTTTTATAATACTTTTTTATTAACAAATATTATTTTATTTTTATTTATTTTTTGCTAGATGCGATAAACCATTCCATAATTTTATACTCCCAAATCTTATCGAGTACTGATCTCTACAAGTGAGAATTTTAGGAAGATGAAAAAAAAAACATGTGAGAAATATTGTTATTATAAATAGTAAGAACTTGAAGAATCTAAAATAAAGAAGGTGATTACTTATATTCATCTGATCAGGTTGCAATCCTAACAAAATGTTTCTGGAGGATGAAAAGAGTATATATATATATATGAAAAGAGTATATGTATATATATTTAGTATTATGTATTTTTATAATATAATATAAATATGTTTTTTTTTTTTTGCATAAATTGAAGGCAGCACAACGATCTATTATTTTTATTTTATTTATTTTATTTGAATACTAAGCCAAATTTAAATATATATTTCCATAACATTAATGTGATATCGTGGGGTAATTGTGTTATTGTCATTTTTCAATGCACAAAAAAACTAAATAAATGAATAAATAAAAAGTTAATTGTAATAACCAACGAATCAAACATGTTTTACACAAGCTTGTTTACCTAAAAGTCAGGTGAATTCTGAAATCCTTTGTATATTGCCATTTATCTCATATTGGTCTTTCAGGACTTGCAAACCTTAAGCACTTTAATCTGAATTTGTTGAAGTTCACTGGTGGTTTTGTCACTAGTTGAGTCTCAGGCTAAAGCGTGTAAAGCAGCGTCTCATCAGGTGTCAGGATTGATTCGAGTCGTTCATGAACACACGTGCTGAAGCAGATTCTCTGTTGCTAAAGCTAAAGGTTTGCTGTGCACTGCAGTGTATTTCTCTCTTTATTTCCACGAGGTGTTCGGCTTCGCCCACTCTTCAGCTCAGAGCACCTTGATTAAGTCTCAACAGCTGACCTTCTTTTTTTTACAGCTACACTTTACTCCAGCCAGGATTTCTCTTGGGAAGAACCCAACTCTTGATTTTATTTTTATGAAACTTTAGTGAACAGTGTGCTGTGTTGAGGGAGCTTCTAGCTGTTGTGTCCCATATCTGTTTGACAAGGGCTGGATGATCAAATATTGGCAAAAATTGTGAAAAACAATTCCATATATTCTGCTAGCATCTTAAATTATATATATTTATATATGTTGCATAAAAGCAGTCTTAAGTCTCTGGGGTATATTTCTAACAATAGCCAAAAATACATTGTATAGGTCAAAATTATAGTTTTTCTTTAATGCCAAAAATCGTAAGGATATTAAGTAAAGATCATGTTCCATGAACATATTTCATAAATCTCCTACCGTAAATATATCAAAACTTAATTTTTGATTAGTAATATGCATTGCTAAGAATTCATTTTGACAACTTTAAAGATGATTTTTCTCAGTATTTCGTTTTTTTTTTTTTTTTGCATCCTCAAATAGTTGCATCTCAGCCAAATATTGTCAGATCATAACAAACATTACATCAATGGAAAGATTATTTATTCAGCTTCATATGATGTATACATCTCAATTACACTTAAGACTGGTTTTGGGTTCCATGGTCACTTATATACTTAAATGCACATACAAAATTGATAAACTATTCATAGTTAATATTGTCTGATTGGTTGTTGTCTTCTGCTTTCTCAGCGAAACCTCTTAATGGAAAGCACCAGCCCTTTCCTTCTGCTCTTGTTAAGTTCTGCACTTCCTCCTCATTAATGATTGATCAGAGGGAGGACGTTGTGCTGTAGCTGGTGACAGAGATTAAAGCGCTTCATTTTGAGAGGCGTTCGAGGGTGTTCAAAGACGGAAGCATTGCTCTTTAGAAGGTGCTGTTAATGTGAGCTAATGCTGTCTGGGTTACAAGTGCCACCTCACAGCCATTTCACTTATTCTTAGCTCCTTTAGACCACAGTCGTTCACCACAGATTCTAGAAAACACTCCGATTTTAAATCCAAAAATATTGAAATTGGAAATGTGTCAAATTTTGGTTATTTCGGTCATATTTAGGTCTGTTGCAGTTGATTGTGGTTATTTGATCCAATCCTAACTATTTAAGATAAGTGTGAAGGTGAAATTTTGAAAATCACATCCAAATAAGGGAAATCTAAGCACCATTAAATACACAATATTGTAATTGTGTTGCATTTAATAAATAATATATTATGTAATATGATTTATGATATTAATAATTTTCATAGCATTAGAGTAAATCATACAGGTCTATTTTATTATATTTTTTTATTATTATCTTACAATTCCGAGCAAAAAATAACATGTTAAGCTTACAATGCAAGTAACAAAATTAAATAGTTACAATTAAATTAATCGTCAGCACACAATTCATGATTGTAATATTATGTTTATTAAAATATCAATAATTATTTAAATACTATTAATTTTCACAGTTTTAAAGTAATATGCATTGCTAAGAATTAATCTGGGCAACTTTAAAGGTGATTATCTCAGTATTTCGATTTTTTTGCACCCTCAGATTCCAGATTTTCAACCAAATATTGTCCGATCATAACAAACCATACATCAATGGTTTAACAAGCCATGACAAGCTTATTTATTCAGCTTCCAGATGATGTTATAACTCTCAGTTACGACTTAAGACTGGGTATTTTACGCTTTAAGTAAAATGAAGAAAACACACTTAAATTGTTAACTGCACGAATCTTAAACCCACTGATATCCTTCTGTTGTGATTTGGCACCTGTTATGGCGTCCCTCAGACGTATGGTCATGGAGTGGCCGGCCCTGCGGCGTGTGGAGGACATGTGACGGGTGTAATGTGAGATTAGACGCTCTCAGCTGCTGGAGGAGTGTGAAAGCGTTCTCCCAGCAGCTGGTGAGGGTCAGATCTGTCAAATATTCACCTGGTCTCTGTGTCAGACGGGCAGCTCTCACGCTCCTGCATGTGCTTCCTGTACGTGGAATTAAACACAGTCACAGGGAAAAATAAAAATGCACACACAATGGTTTGAATCGTTCTTTATAGCATTCCTTAAATGCTGTCATTCTGTCTGACACTGACTGAGGGATTACATGAGACACAATATGGGTTTCGGTAAGTTATACTCTTTCTTTTAACAAACCTTCGGATGTTCATTCATGTTTATTTCATGCTGTAACTAGTAGTAAAGCACTCACATCAAAACGGCATTAAACGTAAAATGAACAGAATTTGAAATCTGAGACTTTGTTTCATATCAGAAGTACAATGTACTGGATGTTTTCCTTCATTATCTGACAGGCTACATAATCGATTCTTGGGATTTGTGAATCAATACCGTTACATAAAAACGACTAAATTCAAAAAATCTTTTTTTTTTTACACAGCTCTAATAATTATATTGTTTCATCTACCTCATTCAACTTGATCTATATTTTCTTCTGTCTACATTATCCTTCTGTGTTTTTATTTATTTATCTGGAATAGATTGACAATTTGAAGGTTATAATATTTCTCAATGGAGAAAAATATTGCAATTCATTTTTAATAAATGAACTAATCATCTTATTAGTAAAAGCACTGGCTTGTTTTGTTGCATCCTTATAAGCTAAACCATTTTTGCATTAGTTTTTACAAAATTTTTTTTTGGTGTAAGTTTTGAGGCAGAGAAGCAACATT
>NW_020524800.1:0-169522 GCF_003368295.1 Carassius auratus | reverse complement strand
AATCTTTTAATTCTCAAAGAACATGGAACATGCTTTTATAAAGGGAAAGTTCACCCAGAAATGAAAATTACCCCATCATTTACCCCCAATCCATCTTAGGTGTATATTACTTCTTTCAGACGTATAAAATCAGAGTTATATAAAAAATGTAAAGGCTCTCTAAGCCTTATAATGAGAGTGAATGGTTTTCGAAACTTTTAAGTCCAATAAAGTGCATTCACCCATCATAAAAAGTGCTCCACATAGCTAAGGGGTGTTAATAAAGCCCTCTGAAGAGAAGCGATGCATTTGTGTAAGAAAAATGTCCATATTTAAAGCTTATAAACTGTAATCTTTGTCTTCCGTTAACTCTCGCATGCGTGTTCACAAGAGTGGCGTTCCAGCAGATGACGCAGGACATAAGCTCTGGTGAGAATATGCTGATCTCGCAAGAACCAAGTTTTGTTTACACACAAGGAAAACCAGTCTCCTCTTGGCTTATATGTGCAGCACTTCATGTGGAGCACTTTTTATGATGGATGGATGCACTTTATTGGACTTCAAAATCTCAACACCCATTCATTGCCATTATAAAGCTCGGAAGAGTCATATACATCAATGATTTGAGGGGGAGTAAATCATGGGGTAATTTGCATTTTTGGGTGAACTATCACTTTTGAAACGGTCACAAAGTAAATTTGAAACCAAATGTAAAACCCAGTAGTTCTGGACTCCACAGAAACTGCCAACTTGCATTGTTTCTTTCAAAGAGACATAAGTCAAATAAGCTTATACCTTCTAGAGTCTAGAGTCTTACCAAGTTAGTTTAGTTGTGGATAATACTCATGATGGTGCTCACGTTGATAACACAAAGGTAGCCTAGGGGAAATAAGCCCCACAGGTGGTGGAAGGGGGTGTAAACTAAAACCTGTTCAACACCAAACAATCGAACCAAGTGTCAAACTGCCCTAGACTCCGCCTCAGTTGAAACAAGTTTTTTTTTTTTAACTCACATTCAGAAACCCTTCGATGTTAGAGACGAGACTGTGCTGAACTCGGGCTTCTCTCCTCTCTCTTTCCCACTCCGGGCCCACTCCATTTCCCTTGCTTCTCTCATTTCATTTTTGTAGCATGAATGGCCTTGGCTGCCATCACTAAACCACCCCCTCACGTGCCCACCACTTCTGCCCCCTGCCCGCCTCAGAAATCACTCAAGGGCCCCTCTCTCTCTCTTCTCTCTCTGCTCTCTTGCTCCTTTTCTACTCGGTTCTTTGCAGCGGGGTGACCTTCCCCAGCTTACAAGCACATAGACTGAAGGCTCGCCTCCTGTTGAGCTTTAACAAGCTCCTATCTTCTCTTCCTTTCTCTCGTTCACTCTCAGTGTTTTAGAAACAGAAAAACGAAAGCGAACCAGACCACTGTTCCCTAACTCTTGGTAGCTGGCTCTCTCTCCGCCTTACTCTCTCTGTACTTGTAGGGGGGAGTATTAGAATACAAAATGGACCTTCTCTTCCCCCGAAGCAAAAACATCATCTTGTTGCAGAGGTCACCCTCCTGATACAGCTCTCCAGGTTGGAACACTATATTGCTTGTTTTAATGATGTCAGGGAACACACAAAGCTTCCAGGAAATCTCTTCCCCCTTTTTCTCTTTTCTTTTGAAATACTAAAACCCTTCCTTCATTTCCTTCAGGCCTTCAATGTTGAGATAAAGCCTTTCCATTCCTAAATATAAAGATAAATTCCTTATAAAGATAATATAATAATATATAATAAATATATATAATAAAACAGTAATACTGTGAAATACATTTACAATAAGCGGTTTTCTATTTAAAAATGTCTAAGATTTAAAATGTATTCTTTTGATGGTGATCCTGAATCACATTTTTTTTCTCACAAAAATATAACACAACATACTGTTTTCAACATTGATAAAAAAAAATAAAAAATAAAAAAATAAAAAAAAACACGGAAAAGCTTATTAGAATGATTTTTGAATGGATTAATGGAAAATGGAAAAAATTCAGCTTTGTCATTACTTAAAATTAAAATACATTCCAAATACATAAAAAAAACTGTTATTTTAATTTGTAATAACTTATCTTTAAATGCAGGATTGGAGATCTTTAAAAAAAATGATATATAAAATGATATATATAAATATATATAAATAAATAAAAATATGTACAAAGAGAAGCATCTAAAACCATTTATGAGCTCCATGTTGCTCTTCACTGCTATTTCAACATTTATACTCCCAGGAGTGGTTTGAAGATCCAGCGAGAGCTGTTTGTGTTTATATGAGGGGGAGGAAAGGGTTAATCCCTTAACGTTGCTTTCTTCTTTAACAGAGCAGCAAGCCATTTAGTTTGACCTTACCTGACCTTTAGGGGCCGTGACACACTCCCACACCAGAACAAATTACCCCTGACCTCACAGGGAAGGGGCAGTGCTCGGCCACGAGGGTGCTCGGGTCATCAGCTCAGGGCTGCACAGTAACTACAATACAGTCTACACGAACACAGTGTGTGCTTGTGTGTGCTGCTCAGGAAATCAATGCATTGTGTATCCGTTCATTAGACAATACAAATGCATTCCAGGATCTAAAGAGCGCAGTTTCATGTGTTTTTTCTTTGATGCCCCAGGGTGATTTCCAAACAAAGTATTTTCCAGGACTTGATTTTACAGTGTGGTTGCATGTAGAAAAACATTTAGGGGTAAGAGGAACTGATGTCAGTAAAAGCCCAGAAACATTTTCAGACGCAGGCTTTTTTTTACCCTACAAAACGTGTAATTTACAGGGAAACACCTTAGTGACGTAGCTGTGAAGAGCTTCCTCCAGCATCCACTGCCATCCCTGTTGTGTCCAGCTTTCCTCATAATTCTCCTCTCACTTTCTCCCTCATTGCTTCACTCATTTCCTGTATGGGTGAATCTCACTGAACCAAGTCTGCATCGTGTTTCTCCCCAAAATTTGAACGTGTCTGGACATTACCCAGTTTGTGCTAGGGACATCAAATCATGTGACTGGTTGAGAAATGGTGTTATCACATTTCTAAGCAATTGAAACTGCGATTTTTAAATGGTAAAACTGAAAATACCACATGTGGAGAATAGACTTGGGCTAAATGGGCTGTTTTGACTTGCACTAGAAAGCAACCATCCAGAATACTATACTCTAGCAACCATTTTAGTAACGAGAGTAAAAGATAAACTAATGAAGACAAGATCTCAGATCTGAATATGTGTGGACTTTTACAGTGTTTATCTCTCAATTGCTTCTCAACGGTGGTCTTATTACTGTAAAACAGTTTTTATTGTGGTACAGTAAAAAACTATAATACTATGATGTAAAAATACTTTACAGGTCAAATAAGAGTTTTAATATTTTTTGCTATTACAGTAATGAGAATATTGTTAATCCTTAATTGATATTTAGTACATGTCACAATAAAAAAATACACTAATGGTCTTAATATCATATCATAACTGTATTTCTTTATATTTAAGGATGCCCTAGTAAAAAAAGTAATATATTTAAAATACATGTATTGCATATTAAGTATAGTTAAACTCTATTAACATATTTACAGATAACAGATAACTCGAGACATACTGATATAAAAAATTATAATTCAACTTTATTTGGCATACTGCTTGTGCACAATGCACAATTCTTAATATTAAGTCTAAAATGTGTTTTAATGTCATATATTTCAAATGCATATAAGTATATTTATTTTTCACTAGGCTGAAATATGACTTTTCTTTCTCTCTTCCTCCACTTCCACTCCCTCACAGCCTACTCCTCCTCTTCTCAAGCTGTTCATCTATTGGGGAGGATTTGTTTGTTTAATTTGTTTTTTTTTTCTTTTTCGCCATAATCGTCTGACGACGCGTTTCCACACTAGCGAGGTGGAGGCCTATGTGTGTCTGAGCAGCGGTTAATGTAAGAGGACAGGCCCCCAGCCTCTGCCGCGAGAGAAAGGAGGAGAAGAGTGCAGAAAAACTGATAACCACTCTTGCTTTTTGTATCTTGGTCTTTTTCTTCCTCCCTCTCGCACTAAGGGATATGTACTGGCACCGGAGCCTGTGATGTCACTGCTAGTAGGTGTTTAAGCAGCTTACTAACATGAGAGGAAGAAAGAGAAAAAGAGAGAGCACACAGCGTGGGTTGAAAGGGTAGGGGCATGTGCAGATGCTGTATGTGGGTATGTGCTCGGTGGAGGATGGTGTGTGTCAGAAGGGCAGATTCATGTATCCGGGAGTGACTGTTCTTAGGCCATGAATGTGTGTGAGAGTTGCTGACACACAGAGATTGAAGAAGTGATTAGTGCTGTTGGCTAGTCGAAGAATCACTCTTACTCTTCCTTATACTTACAGTAGGGCTGATGATCAAACAAACCTCAAAAGTTATTTTCACACCAATTAAGGCCAAAACTAAAACGGTAACTTTAAAGTGTAAAGTGTTCTGATTATATAAGAATAAGGAGGTCCAAACTTTCAGAATGACTGTTTTCCAGCTAATGAAGGATAATAACATTGACAGCCAATCAGAATGCAGTTATAATTCTAAGATTATAAGATTACAAGTCATAATTTTTTTAGAATTATAATAATAAAGTAGTACCATTATATGATTAAAGTCGTGCAATTTTAAGAATAAATTAAAAATTACGAGAATAAAGTCGTAGCAATATGAGACTAAATTCGTAATATTTGAGAATAAAGTCTTAGCCATATGAGATCAGAGTCGTAATATTTTCTAAAGTAAAAATAGAGTGTATATTAAATTATTATATTACAGTGTTCCTGTGGCTCAGTGTTAGCAGTCTAAAAGGTTGTGGGTTTGATTCCCAGGGAGCACATGTTAGGTAAAATTTTTTTATCCTGAGTGCACTGTAAGTTGCTTTGGATAAAAGTGTCTGCTAAAATGCATTTGGAGAATAAAGTTGTAGCATTAAGAGATTGAATTTTGAGAATTACGTAAAAATTATAAGAATAAAGTAATAGTAAAATTGCGGCAATATGAGATTAATCTCTGTAATATTTTGAGAATAAAGTAGTATATTGTGTGAATACATTGAATTAATCTGAAAATTACACCACCTACTCCACAAATAACGTCTGTGGCGTCCAACCCTTTATTCTTCACGCTTTTTAACAAAACATCAATAAAAACGTTCTAAAAGTTGAAGTAAGAATGCAATGAAAACTGCAATTTGGAGCTTCAACCTGTTGGCTCCCACTGAAGTCCATTATATGGAGAAAAATCCTGGAATATTTTATTTAGAAACCTTAATTTATTTGCGACTGTAGAAAAAAAGACGAACATCTTGGATGACAAGAGGGTGAGTAAAATATTAGTAATTTTTTATTCTGAAAGTGAATCTTTAATCTCATATTTCTGCAACTCTATTCTCAAAATATTATGACTTTAATCTCGTAATCATTTTTTTACATGGTGCTAAAACACCGTCATAGTAAAGGGACAGTTCACCCAAAAATGAAAATTATGGTATCATTTACACCCCTTCAAAGTGTTCCAAACCCGTATGAATTTCTTTCATCTGTTGAACACAAGAGAAGATATTCTGAAAAACGCTGGTAACCAAAGAGTTGCTGGTAGCCATTGACTCCCATTAGATGGCTTTTTTTTTTTAATTCATACGAGTTTGAAATTACATGAGGGTGAGTAAATGATGACAGAATTTAAATTTTAGGGTGGACTATCTCTTTAATATAGTTCTTGGTTCAGGCTTTAACAGTAGGTAAACTTGAAAGAAAACTCAAAGTGTGCAACATGTTGAGAAGGGGGTGTGTTATTACATTTCTAAACGATCGGAATTCCATTTTTCCATGGACTTATATATAAGGATCAGAATATGATAGAAAGTTATATTTAATACAATTTCAATTCAGAAATGTATGAATATTTGGGAATATATTTCTTTGTGTCTGGCTGGTTGTTTCGTGAAATTCATGAAGACAAGATCCATAGTGAAGGTGTCAGAGTGACAGATAACAGAGTCAAACAGAGACTCCAGCTGGGATGGATCGTGTGTGTGTGTGTGTGTGTGTGTGTGTTTGTAATGATGAGTGATTTAAGGCCCATGTCTTATGCAAGAAGACCCACCCTAATAATTTCCACAGTCTCACAGGATGGAATGGGTTAATGGACGCCAAGGGAGAGGCATCATGGGAAGGCGTGGGATGCTCTATCCGTCCGGCCTGTTTTGCGGCTAGAAAGAAAAGTGAGGTCAGAAGAGGAGGAGTTAAGGGGAAACAGCAATAGAGAGAATAGAGGGAGGGAAAGAACATAATTGAAGGGTAGGGCTGATGAAGACACAAGAGGAGTTTCAGCATCATCTAAACAATGTATTTACATTAAATCATTTAGCAGAAGCTTTTATCCAAAGAGACTTACAAATGAGAACAATAGAAGCAAGCAGACCAACAAGAGAGCTAGAGATGCATGGGCTTTGTTAAGGTTTTAACAGAAATACAAACGGATTGTCTGCACACTGATATAACTGCTCTATGAAAATCATTTATTGCAACGTTTCGACCATCAGGTCTTCGTCAGGCTCACTTTAGGCTTCAACGGTGCTCGTCAGAAACCTATGTATACCTAAGTTCATTGTTTTATGCAGTCTATGGTTCACATGCCAAGATAAAGATAGTGCTAGGCCTGGACAGAACATATTTACTGCGCTGATTCTGATTCCATTGAATGGACAGAAGCATGCACATTTTAAATGGAGCATTGTACAACACTCGCATTGGTGATGGAAAGGGTATTCAAATTAGCCAAAATAAAAAATAAACAAACTCAAAATGGACAAAGAATGGGAGGAATTTTATGAAGGACAGGCGTTATAGTTATATGGATATCTGGTGCTTTCACATAAGCATGCTTTCATGTAAGTCTGGGGAAAATGCAGCAAATATTATAAACAGCAGTTGTGCTTGAACGATCTTTTCTCTCAGAAGGAAAACAGCATGTTTCTATGAACCAAATATCATTTAGGTTTTCCAATTGAGATGAAATATCCTTCTGAAATGAATATGTTCTAGACCAGACTACCCAAGTGTAAATGTATAGAACCGTACATAACTTGGGATGCAGGATTTTCCACACATGTGATCAAATGTCAGGTGATGACATTGATTTGAGGAATTAGTCATGTCTGTAGCACAAAGTGAGGGAGCAGTTACACACCAAGACACAGTATTTTTTAGGGGTTATGTTCAGTTCCATACCCCTGAGTCTGAACCAGGTACATCAAGTGAAACAGAAGAGCAAGTCTTTGTTTTCTCTCCTCCAGATGAAGACGCAAACACTCGCTCATTAGGTCACTCCTCCCCCATCTCTCCATTTCTCAGTTCCTCTATCCATCCCTCCCTTTCTTGCCTGACCAACTCCTCTAATTTAGATTTTCATTTCTTCTCTCACCTCTACTCATCCCCCGTCCTTCCTCTCTCTCCCAAGAACTCCGAGAAACACCCAGGAACGCGTTCAAAGATGACCTAGTGTACAACAAAAGGGGAGAATTATGCACACCACCATTTTTTTAAATTATTATTCTTTTCGAAAGATGTCAAAATAATGGTTTTCTATTGAAATATATTTAAGATTAAATTATTCCTGTGATGTAAAGCTGAATTTTCTCCAGTCTTCAGTGTCACATGATCTTCAGAAATCATTCTGATATGATGAATTACTGCTCAAGAAACATTTATAATTGTTATCAATATTAAAAACAGTTGTGCTGCTATATGTTTGTTTTTGTTTGTTTAGTGGGAAAATTTACTGTTTTGTGTCCTGTGAATTAATTAATAAAAAATAAAAAAATCAGTTTCTATGATCCTCTTTTTTTAATTTTTATGATCATCCTAATATATATATATGGAGAAGTTACAAGGAACTGAGAGCAACACTTGAGGAGAAAAGAGAATCTCACCCCATCATACAGTATATATATATATATATATATATATATATATATATATATATATATATATATATATATATATATATATATATATATATATATATCACAGGGGAGCAAGAAAGTAGAGAAAGAGAAAGAATGCTGAGAGGGAGAAGCAAATAGAAATCCCAATCAATAAAGTCTATGAGCAGTCAGCTCAGACACAGAGAAAGTGGGTCAAACAATGGCAGAAGAACAGGAGAGCGAGGGAGGAACTGAGAGGAAGAGAGGAGGTTGTGACCCTGCTTGACTACCTATCCAAGACCCACAACCCCTGATGGCTTTATCTGAGACTTTTGGGAGATTCCAGGCAATGCATTGTGGGATGCATCCTGCCTCTATTCAGCTCAGTGACTGGAAGACGCAGTGTGTTCATGTCTTAATGGCTTAGGCGAGCACAACTGTTCTAACACACTGCGAAACTGAGTCAAAACTGGATTTCGTGTGAGCAGAAGATGTTTAGCGTAATTTAGTTATGTAAACACAGATTTACCTCCCACTTGGCTAATGTGAGATTGATAATGTTGTGTTTTGCATGCGTGCGTGTGTGTGTGTGTGTGTGCTTTCGATACTGTTTAAGCATCTTTTCCAACAGCAATGCAGAAAATATAATGATGCCATTTTCAGAGGAAAAATGAGTGGTGCGTTCCATTGGCTAAATAAATTGAGGTTTCTTGATAACTTTAAAATCATTATTTTTTGTTTATTTATTATCATATTTTTTATTAATATTTTTTAAATAACAAAACCACCCTAAGGTTGCTCGGGATTCCTCTTTTAGGGTCAGTCCTAATTCGTTTTTTAGAGGGTATCTAGATAAGTCAGAACATTGAGACTTATCTTAAGATTAAAATGATTTAATATTATTCAAGTTTATGACTCTGGGTCCTATTTTGTCCCAAATAATATTTGAAGGTACTTCCAGTCTCATATTTACCTCTGTTTTTGGTTGTAAATATTATTTTCAGCATCACTCCTCCAGTCTTCAGTGTCACATGATCGTTCAGAAATCATCTTGATATTCTGACTCGCTGCACAAAGAACATTTATTATTATTGTATAATGTTGAAAACAGGCATGCTGCTTAATATCTTTGTGGAGACTGCAACATATTTTTTCATCATTATTTGATTAATATAATGTTCAAAAGAATAGCTTTTAGATTAATTGAAATAACATTATTTGATTATAATTTTTGTAACATTAAAAATGTTTTTACTGTAACATTTGATTAATAAAATGCATCCTTGCTGAATAAAAGTAGTGATTTCTTAAAAAAATATTCCTGACCTCACACTTTTTCAAAAGTATGTGAACATGTCAAGGATTCAATGGTTAAATATTGAATGAAATGACTTCAGATTCAGAGTTTTGTCAATGTAAATCTTGACCAGGAAATGTTACAGTTCATAGAAACAAACAGGCATTCAGAAAAAGTGTTTTTGTTTCTATTCAGATACTGAGAAAGTAAAATTAAATGGGTCTTTTTTTTTTTTCCTGAGGGCCTTTTAAACCTGCTGTGCCCTAAACACACGCAACAAAATTCAGTTTTACACAAGAGTTGCCTGCATGTATTTGATTCATGAGCACCTCACATTCTGGCTGTTCATGACCGACAGAAACACCTTCTCACACAAAACACTCTTTCTCTCATCAGAGAGAAGGATGTGAAATCAGACAAGGCCTGTCATGAAGAGGCACCCATGACCTAAAAATCCTTTAGAGACGCCTTCTGCATTCATGTGAAAGCGTGCAGAGAGGTAAGATGAAACGAGTTGGTGGAAAGACCTTCTAAATCAGAGAACAAAAGACTCATTGGCCAGCTCTTCCCCTCGACCTGGGTTTGTGGAGCTCAGAGAAGTGAAGAAAGAGAAGTAGAAATGTTGGTCACTGTTATATACACACAAGCGCGAGCGCAAACATGCATGATCTCTCAAACGTGTCTATCCAGATGGTGTTTAACCTTCCACACACACACACACACATGATCATCTTTCTCTTAAGCCAAAGTTTACACTTTAGGAACAGACCTCTTATCCAAATATCTTTTAACCCTAAACACACTGTGATGAGCTGCAAAGACCTAACCTTTCATCAACACACACACACACACACACACACACACACACACACACAGAGAGAAATATAGACGCTCATGTGGGGCTCTTCCCCCTGAGTATAAAGCCTATTGTTAAACACCGGTGGGATGAACTCAAAGAGGATCTACACATGTTCTTCATATCCTCTTCAGTCTGTAGGTCCACCTGACACAATATTATTATTCATGAATAAATAATTGGTTAGATAATTGGCATACCGCATGCACCTTGTCTTAGGTGTCTTATGATTTATTTAAAAGTGAACAACAGTTTTTCAGGCACAAAAAGTAATAGTCATATCAGACTATTATAAATGATTTGATCACATAACCAAAGTCAAATAAAACTTATTTTATATCTGTGACATTTTCTTCTTTATTTATGCATGCATTAGCATAATGCAGTTGTTCTCTTTTCTGAGGGTCTGACGCCCTGATAAACGCGCCCTTGTAACTCCATTAAGCTAGTAAAAGTCCACACGATCACTTTTGTTAAGCCTTCTGAATTCACTCTATTTCTGATTGTGGAAAATAGAGCGTAACTTCAGTATTCACTTCAAATCTTGTCCTCCACCATTCAACCCTGGCACGGTTAAGGCTAGATACAGCTGTGGCATGCATACATCAATACAGCTAACTTTTTATCAATAACAATTACTTTTACAATTACAAAAAACGGAAACTAACAATAAATAAAAATTAATAAAAAAATGTCTACACCTACCCCCTACGAGAATGAAAACATAGTTATTATTGTTGTACAGTGTGACAAAACATATGCTGCATTGATGTGTGCATGCCCATAAAGCCATAACCTCATGACTGGTCTAGTCTAGTGTTTTATAAAAAGCTAATTAAACTAACCAAAGACTATGTCATAACTCTATTCTAACTTTATTTATTTTATGGTAATTTACTTCATTTAGTATCACCAAATGTCTACAAAAGGACGTTTTGTTCATATTTAGCTTAGCTTAGCACATATGCTACTGTGAATCTCGTGTGGGAGTTTCTGATAAGCTTTTATTGCAACAAAACTGCTGAAAGTGCATGCATTTTCTTAAAGTTGAATACACCTTTTTTGGGCACATCCTCAAAATAAAGCTGGTTGATGAATGACACATGAATGTGTTGATTCAGAGCGTGTTGACTGGTTAGCAGGAGTTGGTCTCATCACACATGGACGATGGTCCCTCTAGTGGTGCAGACACACACACAGCAGAACAGATGTGGCACATGTGCTCCAAGCTTCTGCTTTCTTTATGTTATCTGCAAACCGTTACCTGAGTTTACAGATTATAAAACCTTCTGAAGACCTAAGCAAACTACTCCGATCAGTGTTACACGCACGATCCCACATAACACGCTCTATACTTAAACTCAACATTCAGATTATTATTTGTCCACTATTTGCATTGACTAGACACTTTCTCTTCCATAATTATGTCCAATATTAGTATCTCTACACATCCATCAGATGTGCAAAACAGCTTCATCTTTGATGCTAATAATGGTTGATGCTAGGGGAAATGTGCATAAAACTATAGCATTAAGCATTGTTTTAAACACTCGGAAGGCTCCTGTAATTAAGCTTGTTTAAGGGGACATGTGTGGAGTGGACCGCTGTTTCACCGCTCCGGTCTTTTGTTGAAGGTTGAAATCCTTTGACCCAGTGACCCAGTCTAAGTGACTTTCTCTTTTCTTTATCAGATTGCCACACCGATCGCTGTTAAGACTGTGTGGCATTAAATCACGAATAAGGATTTGAGCAGAAACATTACAGATGAGGGGTATTTGAGATACTTAACACACTGTATCAAATAAATTATGTGAATGTATTTATGGTATAGTATATGTAAGAGCTTATGTCTTATTAACACATTTTAGCCAAGATGAAAGAAAGGGAGACCAGGGTTGGTGGATTAGACATTTTTTTGGTTCTTACATACAAAAACATTAAAAGATCAAAATCTGGCGATGGCAACTATGGAGAACAACAAAAATCAGTTCTAGTAAATCAATTAAAAATTGAAAAAAAAGTATATAAGGTCATTAAAAATATATGAACCAGTATAAAAGATGTTTTTAAAAGTTAGACGAATTTTGATAACTAAATAATTCTAGCAGACTGAGATATTTATTGGAAAAAAAAGTGTTAGTGAGGAAAATCGGCACATTGGTTTTGGTGTCGGTTGGCAACTGTATAATAATTGATCATACCCACCACACACACACACACACACACACACACACACACACATACACTTTATACACAACCGGACCACAGCCACTGTAGACATTGAGAGGGAAGCGCCAGTATTCAGAATAGCGGTCGACCAATGTGTTTTTATTATTTATTTAATTATTTTTAAATATTACATTTGGACCTTCAAAATGATTAAAACGTGAAATTAAAGCAATTCAAATATCAATCACAAAAATGATAGCATCAAACATATGCGTATTTATCTTCAAAAAAAATCCTTTTAACACTGTGCCGACCAATGCTCAGACATTCACACAACATAACTGTGGTCATAAATCAATAAATTTAATAAAGATTTGATGACAGTTCATTCATATCTTTTTCCCCAGTGACCTTCATTTGCACGAAGTTGGGCTTTGAACAGATTTATTTATTCATTGCTTTTTTGAGATCCAAAAATAAACCCATCTCTAAATCAAGTGTAATATATAAGTATCCAACATCTACTGAATTTGTAAAATTGCAGGTTATTATTAAATAGTTTTGATGAAGTCGTAGTATTGAATAGTCTTTTAACTCTATAAATAAATAACATCTGAAGATCTAACACTAACGATAGATGCAAGACAGTGATTTTGCTTTCACTCCAGCTATAATGAGATGCGGCATTCAGGTGGTCTGGAGGACCACTGGTTCCTCCGCGGGGGTTTCTGCGAGACAGCTTTTCATGGGCTGACGAACCTGAGATTGACCAAAACTCAAGCATTCTCAGGTTGGACAGTCCTCGAAAGCACTGCTCATTCAGGATGGTCAGATCATGCTGACCACAGATTACTTGCATCATCTCCATTGGGGGGAAAAAGAAATAAATAAGTAAAAATTACCAGCAAAATGTAGACCTGCCAAAGAAAAAAAAAAAAAAAAAAAATGTGTATCAATTTCATACACAGTAAATGATGGGAAGAAACTAATTGCACATTTTCTTTCTCGAATCCCGGAAAAGCATTGTCAACCATATGAAAATATAGGATGCTAAATGAAATCGATGATTTAAAATCAAACTTGTGTAAAGCTATCAAATATCTCCTACAGTTTCCATTTGACCAGTGTGTAAAAATGAACCCAAACCCATGTGGAATACTGAAAGTATAATATTTGAACACTCAACATCACATTTACAAAAAATCATAATCTCATCACAATAGAAATCACGGTTTACAGTCCTGTTCCTCATGTACATACTATGTACTTATTATAGTAATTACAATAACTATGTAATAACTAGGTACTAACCCTGAACCTACCCCTAAACCTAACCCTACCCCATGTAGTTACCTTGTGTTACCAGAACTTTCTTAGATAAATACACTGTAAGTACACTATAAGTACATGTATGTACACGTACTGTAAAATAAAGTGCAACCGAAATCTCATAGAAATGCCCTACATTAACAAACAAATAGACCCAGTAAATCATTTGACACTCATCATTGACGAGATTTCCCTCTGAGACTACCCTTACAGTATCTCTCATGCTGTACTGTATGCTATAGAGTGTCACGATGTGCCAACTTTGGCGCCTTTTCCAGCTGGAAAACCTTTACCTTGCAACATCCATAACATTTAAATAGCTGCATACATAAAATATGAGTTGTTCATTACGCTCAAGCAAAAACAAAGAGTTCGGTCCGATGCAATTATCACATTACAGCCACTTAGAGACAATTAGCTGAGCACCGTCTGACTGTAACGGCCTCGTGGCTTTATAAAACAGCACCGTCCCACGGCTTTAACCCTCATCCCTCAAAGATCTGTCTAAACCAGAAAAAAACACACAAAAAAAAACACAAACAACAAGTAGTCTGATGTGACTGCATTTTTGTACATCAAAATCATGAAAACTTATGAATTAATTCATGGATGCATTGGTTGCCAAATAAAGCATGAACTTAAATATGCATGCACAAACATCTTGTATTTAATCAGATGTCTCCAAAATGTCCTATGCACTGTACATTTAATTAATTTGGCATTCATTGTGGGCTGGTAGCCTACACACGCAGCTATGCAAAACCCTCACCTCTGCCTTACCTACACAGATGTTCAATTGTCTCCTCATCACTCCACACCGAGAACCGCTTTTGGGGCTTTTAGGATATGTGCTGAAGTCTCAGTTGAACCTGTAGAGGCTGATGCTCACACACTCGCTCCCTCCAGCGCTGTGACCTGCACGGCCCTCGCGAGCTGCTGGAGATGCTCTAGAGCTGCCACACACCAGCTAAGCGCCTCCTTCCTGTTTGTCACTATGAACAAGCTTGTGGTAAACTTTCCATGACATCTCAATATTGAGGGCCACTATAGAGCACGTTTCATTCATCTCAACCGCTCCTTTTTAGAAATGTCTTGCGTGACGTGGTGATTGTTTTATGACGGACGAAGAGCAATTATTATTATTTTTCTGAGTTGAACATTTGCAACTCGTTTTAAACAATGCTTTGTTTTAACTTTTGTCTCCGCTTGTTCATTTGAACCAGATTACTAGAATGAGTCATATTAACCAAAAGCTGATTAGTCACTTACACTGATCGATTAAAATAAGACAGTTTGTAGAAGCAGAACTTCACAGAAGCTCATTTAAACACTGATTACATGCTGCGTGTTGATTTGAAAGGCCAGCCGATCTTTTAGTGTAGACTACACGGAGAGGAGTAGATATTTGAGATTATAGTGCTGACTAGCATAGTTATAGAGTTAATTATGGAAACTGATGAAAGATTGCTAGGTTAGTTTCCATATCGAGAGGACAACCACAGCATCCTTCCTGTGTGTTTGAGACATGAATGAGTTTCAATCCCGCTGTCGGTATTACCAAAAACGAGGCTAAAATCACACAAAATACAAGAAAACGAGGCTAAATGCACACAAAATACAAGAAAAACGAGGCTAAATGCGCACAAAATACAAGAAAAACGAGGCTAAATGCGCACAAAATACAAGAAAACGAGGCTAAAATCACACAAAATACAAGAAAAACGAGGCTAAATGCACACAAAATACAAGAAAACGAGGCTAAAATCACACAAAATACAAGAAAAACGAGGCTAAATGCACACAAAATACAAGAAAACGAGGCTAAAATCACACAAAATACAAGAAAAACGAGGCTAAATGCACACAAAATACAAGAAAAACGAGGCTTAATGCACACAAAATACAAGAAAACGAGGCTAAATGCACACAAAAAACAAGAAAACGAGGCTAAATGCACACAAAATACAAGAAAAACGAGGCTAAATGCACACAAAATACAAGAAAAACGAGGCTAAATGCATTCAAAACCCAAGAAAAGTGGTATAAAACAGTCTAATTCTAGTGCATTAGTACATCTTTCAAATCTCTTGACAGTTGTTGATTGGAAAATTAACTGATGGTGGAATTCTCAGACATCAGATTTAATTTGTCATTAAAAGACAAACCATGCACACAGAAGATCAGCTGGCTATTGCAGTTAAAGCGGAAAACAAATGCTGCATCACCGTACGAAAGTCTAGGGTCGGTGAGATTTTGAAAGAACGATTATTTGATTGATTTTATGTGATTTTCATTATTCTAACCAGATTCTAATTTATTTAAAAAAAATTTGCATTCAAATTGAATTCAAATCTACTGATCTTACTCACTCCAGACTTTTAAACAAGGGTGTGTGTGTGTAATATAGTTAGTTTACAATATTTTAAAAGGAATATTAAATATTTTATCTGAGCCTCCTGTGTGAACGAAGAACGATTATTTGATTGATTTTAATCTCACTTTGATCATTTTTTCATTGCTGAACAAAAGTACTAATTAAAAAAAAAAAACACTATCCCCAAACTTTTAAACAGTACTGTATGTATGTGTACATTTATATTTACACACAACGCTTACAGTGATCATTACATAAAGCTCATCCCATTTATTACACTGCCCATTCAGTTCAATCAGATAGATCAATAAACGAGCATCAAACACTGACTTGAGTTGAAATGAATTTATTATGCGAGGTGAGACAGACTGTGGGTATGAAAGACTGTCATCTAGAACAACAGTCAATTACACAGTGTAGCAATCATTACACAAAAAATGTCAGACTGACCAATCAGAATGAAGTATTCCAGAATGTGTGCAATGACAAGGCAATAAAATAAACAGCTCGGCCCAAATCACAGACTTTTATTCCTGTTGTGGAGCAAAAGTCACAGCAGGTACATTCACTAGGCCTTGCCTTTATCAACGCAGATCTCAGTGCTCTCACATTAACACAATATTGTTCTTTTTTATTCTTTCTTTTTTGTTTGTTTAACTATAAATATACATTTAAAGTCAGTAGAAATCAAATAAACGACACACATACCACTATACTTCTATGATGAACTCATTTCTTTAGGGTAGGTACTTTTCTCAGTGGGGGAAAATGATAAAACAAAGATATCTCAATGCGTCATCCATAATAAGAGCAAGCATAACGCTCATTTGGCTGAATTTCAGGTCAAACACCAACACTTCCTGTGGGCTAGTTTTGTTCTTGTAATGATCTTGATGTGACAGCAAACATCAAGCAGATGTCAGCCATATATGGTGAAGGCAGCTATAGACTCGCTGGACAGATGGAAGACATTGCACTTATGCGTGTCAAAAAAAAAAAAAAAAACTGAACAAAACATGTGATCAAACTCATCGCAGAACACAAGCTTTTCACGAAGATCAAAAACAAAACTTGAAATGTCCTTTGATTAGAGATGATCTACAACAGAGAGCATTTTTACATTTAACATGCTGTCAGCTGTGGATTTGAGAAAAATGTTCCAATGTTTAGGCTTCTGTACAGAACGCAGTGCTCTGTTGTGAAAGTGTAATTGTTAAGAGCCTGTGGTTTGGTCAGCAGCCGTCTGCAGGTAAAGCGAGAAAGCAACGCCCACACATATTTTCCGAAGAAGTGGTCCTTCAAAGAAATTCACTTTCTTAGTGCAGCAAGGCGGCACTTTGAGTGCTCGACTGCTGCATGAAACGGAGCACAATAATAAAAGTGACATGTACGCCGAACATACTGTGTTCACATGCCAGAAATACTACTACAGCAGATTACAAAAGTGGCAGAAAACGCATAAGGCAATGAATCAACTGCATGTGATTTAGATGATTAATTAAATAGCTCACAGAAAAATAAAATATAAATAAAAACCTTCACAGAAAATTCTTCAGCTTGGGAGTGTCAAAAAGTATAAAAATCTCTCAGAATGTAGAAATATGGGGCGTGATTATCGTGAGACGCGGTCAGCAGCTGGGCTCATCCATGTCATCATCACTCCAGTCGGGGGGTGCATCCGTGCCAAAATAACGATCCCCAAAATTTCCTGAAAAAAAAATAATAATAAAAAAAATAAATAAATAATAATAATCTAAATTTTCAATGAATAGATGTTTAGGTATTTCTAACATTTTTTTGCTTATGATAATTCTTATGAACATTAAAAGTTTGATGAAAAAGTGCTCAACTACTGTAATGTGTCTGGATGTTTTAGAGTTGTGATTTTCATTATTCTAACCAGATTCTCATTTATTTTAATTTTTTTTTGCATTCAAATTGAATTCAAATCTACTGATCTTACTCACTCCAGACTTTTAAACAAGGGTGTGTGTGTGTAATATAATTAGTTTACAATATTTTAAAAGGAATATTAATATTTTATCTGAGCCTCCTGTGTGAGTTGTTCAAGTTTGCCACACTGGTAATAACTCTGCTGTATGACTGATGTATCGATTTTATTTCCTTTTTATTAAAATAATTTACAAACTGGTAAAAGTAATTCAAATTTGAATGCCATATCAGCATCTGATGCTGTTTTCATAGCAAAAACAGAGTTACAAAATACATGAAGTACAGAAATAACATAAAAAGAAAGATACAATATTTTAAGATGTTGTACATTTACATAATTTTTTTTTTTTTTCACACCCTGGTTAACCAGATTGTAAAATATCTGTTAATCCGTTTCTCAAATACATGTAAGTAACTAAATCCTTTTAAATACATTTGCAGTATTAGTTGATGTTAGTTTAGACTGCAATGCTGAGAATCAGAGTCTGCTGGGTTTAAAACACGTAAACTAACTCAGCTCCCCTCAAGAGTAATCTTCCATAGTATTTTTAGTATTAGTGTATTTAAATGCCGAAACCTAAAATGAACATCAAGTGTATGAAAATACTGAACAGTTGTGATAGACGACAGGCGCTGAGCGAGTCTCTCTCTGGTTCAGTGTCACTCAAAGCGGGAAAGCAGATTTGAATTTCAGTTGATCATGTGACACACTGAACACTGGCGGGACCATCCAGGTCAAAGGGGTTAATATACAACATTACATGAATTTATAACCATGAAAACAAATGTCACAATGCTAAAAGCCTTAACAGGTCCTTCACTTTCCTTTAAGCAATGTATACATTTTTCACATTTAGCTTCTTGTGATTTGGGGTGAAACATGACCCAGACATGCTCTTGATGGTTTTGTGAGAATGGCCCCTTTGTGTATAACTATTACGACAAAAGGCCGCACTCAAGCTGTCGATGAAGTAAAGCTGGGGTTCAGTCTCACCTATGCCAGGGATGATGTGGAACAGGTCGTTGACCTTCTTGTCGACGGCGGTGGTGATGATTTTGACCTGAGGGAAGGCGTAGGCCACAGAATGGACACCCATCTCAGCCATCAGCAGCGACACCAGCAGAATCTTATCCTCCTGAGCGTCATGATCCTACACACACACACACACACACCTCATGAAGAAAACAGTCCCGTTCCTCCACTCTCTGTCTGTACTTCCTAGTGCTTCTCCACTTTCCAATCTCAAGCAAAAAGCCAATAAACAAAAAGTTACTGTACTTGTTCATCAAGAAGGCAACAGTGTGCCATTTACTTCCAAAAAAAAAAATTTCACCACATTATTAAACATAATACATCATTTTAGATGTGGAGTGTTTTTTTAGATCATGCATGTTCATCATTCGTAGATTAATTCCATTTAAAATAAACTCATGAAAGTAGTGTGTTCTCTACAAGTTTATTTTGTTATTTCCAGCAGTGCAAAAAAATGGCCTTAGAAACGGATAAATACGGCTCAGCCTCAGCACAACTGCAGAATTAATCTGTGAGAATGTGTAAAGTTATGTCATGCTGCATGGCCACTGTCAGCTAGTGAGGTTTCTCTGATACGCCTACACGGACAGACAAACAAACCGGGCCGCTCTACATGTGGTGCCTGAGTGGGCGTGTGTGCCTGTGCCGCTGCACACTATCAGTTCCATTAGACGGCAAAGGTGTTGCAGTTGTGTGCACGAGAAAAGGTTCGAATGCAGACTTACAAGCAAAACTCTGATGGCCATCATGGCAGCCGCTCCGGTGGACACGGTGCAGTCCATCAGAATCACATGATCCTCGCTGATGTCTTTGGGCAGACGCAAATAGTGCAGCTGGACGGGAACATAAAAGACAGCTTCAATGTGCAGCAGCAAAGTGTCTAAATTAATTAATCCATCAAATTACAATAAAAATGAGCAAGTGAGTTTATGCCATTATTTAAATATTCAATGCAATTTCTTAAAAAAAAAAAAAAAAAATTAATGTACAAAATGGCTGAAGGCAGAACACCGGCTTTAGTATTTTTTACAGAGATAAGAGAGATACTCAAACACACACACACACACACACACACACACACACAGATTGTGACAAGCTGCATCATGTTGTGAAGTACAGTGCACATATTCCACTGCGTGTCAACCACACAAATCTGATTTTGTTTGTTTTTTCCTAGAATAGAAACTGAACATTAACTATTAATAAATTAAGATTGATCATAATATGAATTAATTGACTGACAATTAAAAAATACACTAAAATAAAAAAATGACAAAATATTTTTTTAAATAATAATTAATTAAATAAAAACTGCACTAATGACACAAAATACAGTAAAACTGAAATGTCTCGCTCAGAAAACATTTTGTATAGATAATGGGATGTTAACAAAAATAAAACCATTTAAATAAATAAACAAAAAGGCAACCCTTTAGTTTGGAGACCAACTCTGACTATTAACTTTTACTTTTGCCTCAAACTCCTAATTTGCTGCTTATTAATAGTTAGTAGGGTAGTTGTTAAGTTTAGGTATGGGGTGGATTAAGGGATCTAAATATGTTTATACAGAATAAGCCACTAATAAACAGCCAATATGTAAATAATAGGCATGCTAATAAGCAACTTGTTTATAGTGAGAATTAGTCCATAAACTAAAGTGTTACAAATAAATGTTATCTGATTATCTGCTGTGTGTAAATTTTAGGGGGTAGTAAAAGTGGAAAGGGGCGTTACCTCCGGCTCTCCTGTGTCCTGATTGGTCTGGATGAGGATTTTGCCGATGCGGACGTCTTTGCACACGGCCCTAAGCGCGGGCTCCATGGTCTCTCCCGCCCTGAGAATCGACACACCCGTAATCTGTTTAAAACGAAGAAGAGGGAGGATCTTCAGATTTCCTTTTTAGGGCCTAAACTTCTCTACAGAACCGAGAACAAAGACATTTCTACAGTATATGACGGAGAAAACCCTGAAACAAGCAGACTGATCAGGCTGAACTACCAAGAATGTCAGAAAAAATAGTGGCACATTATATTCTTACCCTCTTCCCATGAAAGGTTCGGCCTTCGTAATCTTCTCCCTGTGGGGTCTGAACAATGTGAACCTGCAGCAGATAACAGACAATTGTAACATCAAGTTGTTTTTGTCCAAGCATATATGTAGCTAACCTGATCTTCCTCTCTGATTAAAAGCCACAGTAAAATGTCAGCAGCAACATCATGAAGCTCACTGCACTTCTCCTGTGAGCATTTTAAGTGTAAAGGTCGCTGTGTTGCTGCTGTGTGTTGCTAAGCCGATTTCTATCACATTGATCTTGTTAGTCTGAGTTTCCACTGCGGTGGACAAGTGAGACAAGTTTCCATGTTCAAGACGAGACCTCCATACCCACACGCTCAAATCTATTTGTGTGCTGTTATTAGGTCGATCTAAAGATTTCCCAGCAATCCCTCCATTTTCTCACCTGTGATGGAAGAAAGGACCGCGCTCTCTCGATGAGGAGCCGCATTAACCTCTTGGAGTAGAAGATGAACTCGTCTCGACTGGTCTCTTTATTTCTGCAACACGAGCATGAATGACAAAACACAGTCCTGTGTTTATTTGTGTTCAAAACATTCAAATTAACATGGAAGATTTTTTTTATTACCGTGTAAAATAAGATTTTATAAAATATACATACTTTTACTGGTAAACCTAACATTCATCAGAAATTTCAGACTATAAAACAAATGGACCAACTTCATTTTCCTAACAGCCATTTAGGCAGGAAATATAGTAGTGATTGCCCTTTTTTAGTATGCAATAGCCGTTTGCGTTATAGCCTGGCATTACCGCGCACAGCCTGTGACATGGACGAAAGCAAAGAAAAAAAAATAACTTTCAAAATGAGTACATTTCAGCCACTGTGTTCTGCTTCTTGACATTGGTAGTTGGTCACAGGTAGCATGAGGAGGAGGGACTATTTCCACCCAATAAGAGAAAGCTAAATTTCAAATAAATAAACCAAAAAATAAAAATCTATATTTTTTAAATATACACAAACAAGCAAAACCAAAAACAAAAAATAACTAACATAAAACATAAAAAAATAAAAATAAAAAAAATTCAAAAGCAAAAAACGAACAAATTAAAATCAAAAACAAAACTAAGATTAAAGCTGCAGTCCGTCAGTTTTTCCTCTTTGTCGCCATCTGTTTGAAAACCTTCAATTGCAGCTGTTTGCAGAATTATCTTCCTTGTGTGGGTTGTGCTCCGGTGTGACTCCAGTGTGGATGAATCTAATGTTTTGAGGAGTATGGTATGGTGGAGTATCCACCGGTGTGAATATTTACTGTACTGTGCTATCACAGATTCTAACCTACGTCTTAGAATATATGACCCAAATATGTATTTTTACTGTATACAGTTGCTTCTCAAAAAATCTGAATGTCGAGGAAAATTTAATTTCAGTAATTCAACTCAAATTGTGAAACTCATGTATTAAATAATTTCAATGAACACAGCCTGAAGGAGTCTAAGTCTTTGGTTCTTTTAATTGTGATGACTTTGGCTCACTTTTAACAAAAACCAACCAATTCACTATCTCAACAAATTAGAATATGATGACAATCAGCTAATCAACTCAAAACACCTGCAAATGTATCCTGAGCCTTCAAAATGGTCTCTGACAATCATTGACACACTTCACAAGGAGTGTAAGTCACAAAAATTAATTGCCAATAAGCTGGCTGTTCACAGAGTGCTGTATCCGAGCATGTTAAAAGAAAGTTGAGTGGAACAAACAAAGTGTGGAACAAAAAGATGCACAACCAACCAAGAGAACCACAGCCTTATGAGGATTGTCAGGCAAAGTGGATTCAAGAATTTGAGTGAACTTCACAAGGAATGCACTGAGGCTGGCATCAAGGCATCAAGGGCCACCACACACAGACGTGTCAAGGAATTTGGCTACAGTTGTTATATTCCTCTTGTTAAGCCACTCCTGAACCACAGACAATGTCAGAGGCATCTTACCTGGGATAAGGAGAAGAAGAACTGGACTGTTGCCCAATGGTCCAAAGTCCTCTTTTCAGATCAGAGCAAGTTTTGTATTTCATTTGGAAACCAAGCTCCTAGAGTCTGGAGGAAGGGTGGAGAAGCTCATAGCCCAAGTTGCTTGAAGTCCAGTGTTGAGTTTCCACAGTCTGTGATGATTTGGGGTGCAATGTCATCTACTGGTGTTGGTCCATTGTGTTTCTTGAAAACCAAAGTCACTGCACCCGTTTACCAAGAAATCTTGGAGCACTTCATGCTTCCTTCTGCTGACCAGCTTTTTGAAGATGCTGATTTAATTTTCCAGCAGGATTTGGCACCTGCCCACAGCCAAAAGCACCAAAAGTTGGTTAAATGTCCATGCTGTTGGTGTGCGTGACTGGACAGCGAACTCACCACACCTGAACCCCAGAGAGAATCTATGGGTGTATTGAGGGGTGTATTGGGAGTATTGAGTGCATGTACAGTAAATGAACATACTTTCCAGAAGGCCAACGATTGACTATATGTTTTTTTTTTTTGTTTAATTGGTTTTATGAAGTATTTTTTTTTTTGTTGTGAAGTGTGTCAATGATTGTCAGAGACCATTTTGAAGGCCCAGGAAACCTTGCAGGTGTTTTCAGTTGATTAGCTGATTGGCATGTCATTTTATTCTAATTTGTTGAGATAGTGAATTGGTGGGTTATTGTTAAAAGTGAGCCAAAATCATCACAATCAAAAGTACCAAAGATTTAAACTACTTCAGTCTGTGTGCATTTAATTTATTTAATACATGAGTTTCACAATTTGAGTTGAATTACTGAAATAAATGAACTTTTCTTCAACATTCTGATTTAATGAGAAGCACCTGTTTTGTAATCTGAACAAGTCTGCCACGTTTGTTTTGACTTTGGTTTTTGAAAAGAAAAGAACTGTAAGCAATTTCTAAGTTTCGGTTAATCGAACGGTTTTGGTGCGACATCTGACCAAGCGGCATGAGCAGCCTGGCATTTCCCATAAAGGAGGTCACAAACCAAATAACATCAATGCCCCCCAGCCTCTTTAATTACTCAACACATTGTTTCCTATGATGCACACTCCACAGACACATCTCGTCTTAACTGACGAACACATCGTTTCCCATGACTGTACACGCACTCGCGCCTTTGATAAACTGTACATGTACCGACAACACACAGCACCAACCATGACTAAATTACATTATATCTGTCCCATACTGTAATTGGACCACTAAATAAACAGATTACTATTGTTAAGTATGAGGGTTAGATTATTTGGTGTACAGGTGGAAACATGTGGAAACCACTCACACCATCTCCTGACTGCATTATTATTTGTAAAATAGGGGCTTTATGGAGTGTGTATACATGGTTATAAGTATAACACTTTATATTTCATTAATTTAGGGAAATTAACAAGTGTCTTAAACCTCAAGGGACTATTTGGCCAACCATTTTATTCCTGCTTGAAAAGCAAAACATTACTGATTGTGTAAAAAAATTATCTGCTCATTGATGGACTAGCATTACTCAACATTACTTACCACCTTCCAGCAACATTACATTCAGTGAAGGTAAAATAGTAAAAAACATAATAATAGTTCATTTAAATGGAACCGGAATCCGAACCTGAATATATGTATACTGTACTATGTTGAATTTTGACATTGTCATCCTTTAAATTACACTGAACTTACTGCCAAGTTCTCTGAAACGCCTTTGGAGACAGCTTATGGAAGAGAAATGAACATTCAATTCACGGGCAACAGCTCTTGTGGACATTCCTGCAGTCAGGATGCAAATTGCACACCCCCTCAAAACTTGCAACATCTGTGGCATTGTGCTGTGTGATAAAACTGCATGTTTTAGAGTGACCTTTTATTGTGACCAGCCTAAGGCACAGCTGTGCAATAATCATGCTGTCTAATCAGCATCTGGATATGCTACACCTGTGAGGTGGATGGATTCTCTCTGCAAAGGAGTAGTGCTCACTAACACAGATTTACTCCAGTTGCACATCATAGGATATGATGTCACAGTCTGCTGCTGTTTGCATTCACAAAACTGAATTTTCTCTTTATATATCATGTAAAAAAAAAAAAAAAAAAAAAGGTATATTGTTAGACTTTTGCACAATACATATTTTAGTACTCTATTGGGCTGGGTGTTAAATATAAATTATGGGTTTTGAAGCGAGACCAGTAGAGAAGTAGCCCTAGCCTACAGATGACATTAAATACAAATATTTAACTAAAAGCATTAAAAGCATCCTTCCATGTTATTTGACAGCTGAACATTCATACGGGATGCTGTATGGTTAGTCTGGATACTTTAAGTGTGTGTGTGTGTGTCTGACCTGATGATGGTGTGCATGCCGCGGACCTGCGGTGTACTCTCCAGAACACTGAGGGTCTGTGGAAGGGGCTGGGCCTGATGGGCAGACGCCAGCGCCGCCCTGTTAGCATCATCACCGGCGAGAGACAGAAACAGACAGGAAGTCATCAACGCAGTGGATTAAACCGGTACGTTCATTCCAACACTACATATGCGGACAGAGACACATGCTCACACAATGACTACTAGTGTCATCCAAACACTATCATTCAAATGTTAGAGCCGTGTGCAAAGCGAGGATTTAGAAGCATAGAGAAATGATTTATATGACCAAAGGATAATCCCCAAATGATAAACTGACCCATTTATGAATTAGTTATATATATATATATATATATATATATATATCTATGGTGGCCTCAAAATGTAGACACTTTTTGCCATCGTATTTGTTTTACATTTTACGTTACTTGTGAAATGTTTTGTACATAAATGTGACCCTGGACCACAAAACCAGTCAAAAGTGTACATTTTTCGAAATAAATGAGCTTTCCATTGATGTATGGTTTATTAGGATCGGACAATATTTGGTCGAGATTCAACTATTTGATCTGATGGTGCAAAAATATCCAAATATTGAGAAAATCGCCTTTAAAGTTGCCCAAATGAAGTCCTTAGCAATGCGTATTACTAATCAAAAGTTAACTTTTTATATATTTACGGTAGGAAATTTACAAAACATCTTAAAATGGAACATACTCTTTACTTAATATCCTAATGATTTTTGGCATAAAAGAAAAATCTATAATTTCTAAAATCCTATAATCCCAATGTATTGTTGGCTATTGCTACAAATATACCCATGCGATTTAAGACTGATTTTGGGGTCCAGGGTCACAAATTGTCCTGGTGCTGTTGATTTTGGTTCGATACACTGCTATTCAAAAGTTTGGGGTCAGTTGTTATTATTTTTTTAATGTAAAAAAATAAAAAATTATACATTGATTCAGCAAGCATGCATTAAATTGATCAATTGACAGAAAATACCTTTGAATCATTTGAATAAATATCTCAGTTTTAAATAAATACTGTTCTTTTTAACTTTATATTCATCAGAGAATCCTGAAACAATATTGAATCCTGAAACAACATTGCCATTTTTACTGTATTTTGATTAAACAAATGCAGTCTTGCTGAGCATAAGAGACTTCTTTCAACAACATAAAAAAATAAATAAATAAATAAACTGAGCCCAAACACTGCACTAAGTGTTCAAATATTTTTGAAGCCACTGTTCACTCCATCTTACAAACTACTGGTTAATCACAGCTTTATGAGCTCTGAGTAGGTCAGGCTTTTTTGGGGGAGTATCCCATGATTCAATTTCACAAGAAGTCTGGTCAAAGACTGCATCCTGTCAACAAACAAAACAATGCCTTCAATGTAAACTCTGACAAACTCATCAGATTACTGCTTCATTAAAACCTAGAAATGACAATATGCAGTCTTTGGAAAGCACACCAAGATCCCTGCTGTTCTACTTCTGGCTTGTAATACAACAGCAGAAACAGAAAAACAAAATTAAATCATAAGCAAATCTCCTCACATATCCCAGCGGAGCTTTCTCTGTGGGTGAAGTGACAAACAACAGAAAAACAGACGACGACAACAGAAAGAGAGGGAAAAGAAGAGAGACGTCACACACTATCAGGTAAAAGAGGACGAGGTGGTCACAAGAGTGTGACCGCTGTGAACGGCAAATCATCCAGCACTGATTAGGACTCATTTTAAAGGTGCAGTTCACCCCAAAATGTAGACATCACGGAATACAAAAGGAGCAAAGTAACCCAGCTGCTTAAATAAAATACAAATAAAAAAACCTAGAAATGTTGCGTGATACAAGCCTTCTGAAGCCTTACGGTATGTGGGGAAATTTCAGTCTTTCATGCATGTTCAAATATGGCGAGTCGTGTTAGTTTAGATGCCAATGATGATTAGTAATGGAACAAATGAAGTCTGATGTCACTGACCTTGTCTTAAAGGGACAGTGCACCCACAAACTTTGGTCATAATTTACTCACCCTCATGCATGTTAATTGAGTTTCCATTCAATATATTTGATATGTCTGTGCAATGATCAATGTTTACAAGAGAATAAAAGCCTAACTTAAATGTGTTCATCATATGAACATATTAAACCGTTTGATTTAAATGAAATGCTTTTAATGTTTATATGATTTTTTTTTAATTATCAACATTTTGGTGGAACAGACTTTTAATTAAGCGACGGATATCTCTTAATTTTCATTAAAAAATACCTACATTTGTGTTTGAAAGACTAGCCATAGTACAGAAAAAGAAAAGTGAAGGGACTCTCAGTCAAACTCTCAGTTTCAATCACAATTCATGTATCATATTGTCATGCATCACTACACATATCATCTCTTGTGAAGTAGTTATGTGATACCAAGCCCCACAAAAATCAGTCATATGAGTTAAAAACTGCATGAAAGTGAATAAATGACTAATTCATATTTTTGTTTAAGTGTACTATTCCTTTAAGCTGTGACACTAGCATGCAAATGCATCTTTGGTTGTTGGGTTTCTTGAGAAAATGTCCTGTTGTAGCTGTCATCCTCTCATTCACACTCACTTACACAAAGGTCTGCTACATCCTGTGTCGGGGGCTGTACTTCCTCATGTTTCTCTCTCTCTCTCTCTTCCTCTCCTTTCTGTCTTTTCTCTCTCTCTCTCTCTCTCTCTCACACACACTCTCATGAGCTGTCGTTTCTAGCCCATCGGAAAAATGAAACTCTTTGTAGTAGACATAGGAAACTTGAGTGCGTGCAAAACGCCGTGTTCAACAATAGCTACAGAGACAACCATGAGAGAGAGAAAACAAGAGGGGAAAGATAGAGAGAGCAAGAGAAAGTAAGAGAAAGAGAGGTCAAGGGGAGGAAGAGTGGAGTATTTTTAGACGCAGCATGCAGGGAGGGTTTCTGAAGGATGGAAAAACAGAAGGTATCTGCCTCCCTCCTGACTGCAGCACTGAGCATCTATCCTCCCGTATTAGATCAGGTCATGAGACGCCCATCCCATGATGCTCTGCTGCTCAAACATCATAGCTGTCAATATATCCGTGTGGGTCTGCATGTAAGAAGAAAGCTTGGCTCTTTTATAGTTTTTTGACAATGCCAAATGTTTTCATGTTAATGAAAAATAAGAAGGATCTTGAAAAATGAGTCAAGAACATTTCTGGGTCACATTTAACCCCCAAATCAAATCAAATAAAAATATATTCAAAAAAATACAATTTAAAAATTACATTAACAATACAATCAAAAAAAAAAAAATTATAATAAAATAAAAAAATCAACTAAATTAAATAAAAAAATAAAAAAATATTAATATTGTTACTGTTAACTAAAACTAAAGCTGAAACTCATTTTTAGTAATTAAAATAAAGCCGCAATAAATAATAAATATTGCATGAAAAAAAAACTTAATAAAAAAACTGAAATAAATTTAAGCACTAAAACAAATAAAAAACAAATAATATCTAAAATAAATAATACATTAAATGAAATCATTTATAATTTATATATGATTTATACATTAAATATTTG
This sequence comes from Carassius auratus, assembly GCF_003368295.1. Classification (NCBI taxonomy): domain Eukaryota; kingdom Metazoa; phylum Chordata; class Actinopteri; order Cypriniformes; family Cyprinidae; genus Carassius; species Carassius auratus. Next base: position 140,587 of record NW_020524800.1, on the reverse strand, counting down.
TATTTGAGATTGAATATTATCCATTTTAAATTAATATTTAAATATTTTAAATTATTATTATTAAATATTGAATATAAACTAATGTACAAAAAGCACTAAAACTACATTTGAAACTGAAATAAAAGTTAATATATACAGAACTACTTTTAAAACAATAATAAACTGACAAATGGGCCTAAAGAAATTGCTAAGACTGAAACTAGAATTACAAAGAAAATGTAAAATATAAAAATAGAAGCTAATTCAAAATATATATAAAGAAAATACAATATTAGTCTATAAACAATACAGAAATAACACTGGATTAAATTAAAATCAGCTAAAAACAGAATGATGTTGGGGTGAAATATGTCAGATGTGTCTTCATGACATTCAAATGTAAAGAACTGAACCAGACCGATGCTGAACGCTTATAAGGAGCCGTCAACATAAAGAGACGCTGCCCTCGTTTGTTCAGGACAGGAAGTGCAGCAGGGCTCAGGAGGAGGAAGATTCCTTCAGAGGATGGTAGAAGTTACCCCGTGGACTGATCTGAGGCCAGTCTTCTCTCTCCTGCAGTTGAGACTGCTGTGAATATCATTCTCAGTTCTGAGCCCAGATCAGTGCTGAGGGGACACTTCTGTGAAGCGCGGCTGTGCAGCCAGTGACAGGAAGTGAGGAGATGATGAGCAGTGCTACTCTACCTGACGCTGAGTTCACGCTGTGCCACCGCGAGGGGAGGAAGAGAAGATGAGAAAACAATCCAGTGCGGTGAGGAAGCACGGCCAAACAAAACCAGTCACCAGTATTACAGAAAATGAACAGGCCCACACTGAATCTGCTTCAAAGGGACTCTTCTGAGCTGATTTTAGGAGGAAATCTCTGATGTCAGGGAGCTGAGAGTATTACATTTGTACTAATAACTGGAAATATCATCAAACGGATCCAAATATTCAACACACACACACAAAGGCCAGGAACATAAAGATTTCTGAAGGACGGGTGTTTGGATTTTGAAGAAATATGTGAGCGCAGATTCCCTGTGGGCCTGGAAAGGAGTAATATCATTTGCTTTTCAATATTACGGTCAGTGATACAAACCACCACATGACAAATATTAGTCCACTGCAAAGCATTCCCAATCCAGAACCATAAGAATTATTAAAACTACTTCTCATGAGCTGCACTCTGATTACTGCTCGAATAAACCACAGGAAAACAACAATCGAGATGAATGTAAGATTCATAATCAGCAGAACTGTGAAAGAATGTGATCTTATTAAAAGGATGATTTTCCCTTGAAATTGATTGCAATATTGCCAACTTGACTTAAATTAATATATTTTAATATAATATTATTATAAACACATTAAAATCGAAATTAATTAAAATCATAAATAATTTTTCTTTATTTCCTCAATTTGTTAATTTACCTATGTAGACACTTCAAAAAAAAAAAAATAATAATAATAATAATAATAATAATTAATTAATTAATTAAATATATATATTTAGTAAAAGTTGAGAAGCACTGCTTTACAGTGAGTTTGTAAGTAAAATATTTGACCCAGAAGGGGGCGATGTAACACACATGAAGTTCTTCATGACCAGAGCTACCATAATGAAGTGATGCATTAGAAAGGGAAGCTCATATAAATGTTCTCAGCATGTCTGTGGATCTTACCTCCTCCAGCTGACTGTGTACATGCTGCACTATAAGATCAATGGCCACCATGTTACCACCACCTACAGGAAATGAAGAACAGGAATTCAAGCTAAGCATTCCTAAATCCTACTAGCACTACTGCTACAGTATGCAATACGTGCACTGTGAAACCGCACAAAAGTGCAGTAGAGATCAGGAGACGGTCTCCTATAATGCAATGTGCTTGACATGTGTCAGAGCGAACTGACCCCGAGGCACCACGATATCTGCCAGTCTCATGGTGGGCTCGATGTACTGCTCAAAGGCTGGCTTCACAAACTTGTTGTACTGTTTGATCACTCCCTCGATGTCCCGGCCGCGCTCGGTGATGTCCCTCCTGAGCCTCCGTACCAGCCGGATGTCAGAATCGGTGTCCACGAAGATCTTCATGTCCAGCAGCTGAAACACAGACACAGACGGCGCTCCAGATCAGCTCCAGCTGGAGAAATGACCACATCATGACAGATCTGATCAGCTTTACCTTCAGCAGCTCTTTATCTGCAAAGGACATGATGCCCTCAAATATGATGACGCTCGCCCCATACACCGTTTTCTGCAAGCAGATAAACATCCATTAAAAACGGCTCGAAAAATAGTTATTCTTTATAGAATTGTTTTGTGTGCTTGAAATTTTTTTAGCAGAGAAAGCAAACTTTATTTCAACACAGGCTTTACATAAATATTGATGAAGGCTTGTGTGCTGACATGATAAGATTAAATCATGTAATATTATAGTTCATGGAAAAGCTAATGCAGTGTTTATTAGCTTATGATAGCTAAGTTAGTTTTTTTTTTTTTGCTTTTATATAACAGGGCTTACTGAAGTTTTTTGACCTTTGACCTAAAATATTTACTTCAAGTACTCCTGATTTTAATAATTTAACAACATTTGCATGTTCATGGCTGTCTGGTTTTGGTTAATGGTCACATGACATGCAAGTAAACTGCAGGTAAGGCATGCCGTTTTTTAAAGCAAGCATTTTTTTAGATTTCTTTTAGTTTTTAAAATGGTTTATTTTATTTTTATGTTTATGATTTAGTTATATTTAGGTATTATTTAAAATAATTCATTTTCAGTTAAAAAATGTTTTAAATGTATTTTAATATTTATTTTAATTTAACAATTTAATGATTTTATTCCGTTTTACAATTATTTTACATTTTACATTTTTGTGATTTATTTTTCTTTTTTTTATGTAATTATATTTAACATGTTTTATTTAATAAAAAAATACATTTTTTATTTTTATGATTTAAATATTTATTTTGAATTATTTAAATTTTATATTTTATGATTTAATTATACTTATTAAATAAAAAAAATATATATATATGATTTCTTTTTAGCTTTTTCATGAACCCACAGCCCAGTTTGGGAATCTCTCCGTGTGTGTGTGTGTGTTTCACTCACTCACCCATTCTTTCTGCCGTCCGTGTGTGTTGAAGTCGTACACCGGGATCTTCACGCTCTTGCCCTGCTTGAGTTTGCGGAGAGTGTGCACCAGCAGACTGAAATCAAAGGCGTCTGGATGGTCAAAGTTGTAATCATTATTAGCAGCGAGCAGCTGCTGTTCGGCCGTCAGAACCTGCAGGAAACACGTCACAGAAGACGCACCGAGGTTACACCGAGGACTTCAGATCAAATATCTGCCAGCGGTGTGGCCTGCCCGTCTGGGATCAAGGCTGGCAACAAAGGATGTAGGTTCAACAGAGACAAGGGCTGACCTATGAACTCACTGTCCTTGAGCAACACACACAACACCAGTTTCCTCCACACAGTTGCCATTGCAAATCATGCAGTTAGTAAACGTCATCAGCCAGGAGGCTTTGTGCAATGCAGTGCTGTTATCACTACAGTGTCTTCACCAAAGGTGATGCAGAGGGGTTAATTATGATAAAAATCACTAACACACAGCCATGAGAGGTTAAATACCTCAATAAAAACAACAGCAAAAGCAATCGGATAAGAAATGGGGAAAATAAAAGTTAATTATTCTTCTTATTATTATTATTATTATTGCACATATATCATTATCTACCATGCAAAAGTTTGGTGTCAGACAGCAGGACTTTTCTTAGGTTTAAATTAATGCTTTAATTAATACTCATTAATATTCAAGGCTAAATTTACTGATCAAAAGTGACAAAAGATTTCTATTTCAAATAAAAGCTGTTCTTTTGAACTTCCTATCATTCAAGAATCTTGAGAAGAAAAAAAAACACTTTATGTAAGAAATATGAAGCAGCACAACGGTTTTCAATATAAATAACTACAAGAAATGTTAATCGAGCAGTAAATAGATATTAAGCAGCATATTATAATGGTTTCTGAAGGATCTGAAGACTTGAATCAAATTTAGCTTTGCATCACAGGAATAAATTGCATTTCAAAATAAATCCAAAAAGAAAGCAGTTATTTTTTGTTTTAATAATACTTGACACTATGACTTTTTTTACTGTTAGGGTTAGGGATATTTTATCAAATAAATGTAGTTTAAAAGCATTAAAGCATAAAAGCATAAAAGACAAAACACACAATTTTTTTAAATCATTATAAATAAATAAATAAATAAACCATACAACCCCAAATTTTTGAGTGCTTGTGCGTTGTATTAGAGATAATTCAGATGTGCAGAATTATTGGACAAACAGAGACACAGACTGCTCTCACACCTTTTGTTTTTTAAACTTAAGCATTTTTAGAGGTGTATTAGTTTACACAATTAAAAAAACATTACACACACACACACACACACACACACACACACACACACACACACACACACACACACACACACACACACACAGGAGAACATCTTATGACATAGAGGGATATGTTTTGGGTCTTTACAGTAGGTTGAAGGTTTTTGCCACTCTGTATGCAGACACAGTGCCAGTCCACTGAGCAGATGACGTGTGTGTGCGGTATTATTACCCCCTGTCCTCCTGCTGGGCACATGGCTTAGGTCAGCTGAACTAAATTTAGGAGGAACATTAACACACAGGTACATGTACACAAACACACACTCATGGATTTACTTTTTTGGCTGTGTGATTCTGCCATTTCCACCTCACACAAATGTAATGATTCCTCTTCAGCTATGCACCAACAGCTGGTGAACTGTTTAAACCAATGCCTAACTAGTCTAGAATATCTGCCTCAAGGATTTAATGCATTATACAACTCGAAGTACACTAATGGCTCCTGTTTACACACACTCTCTCTCTCTCTCTCTCTCTCTCATACATGAACAGATGCATGAGTGTTTTTATATTCTCACATCTGGATTTCCACACTGATTTCCACAAATTGCGAAAATATATGACAACCTGCCAAATTTTTAGACCTACCTTTCTGAAACTGTGAAGAAGCTCAGATATACTGTAAGATAGTTTTGATTCAATCCAAGTAAAAAAGTCAAATAAGATTTCAAAACAACAAGTACCTAAGTATTTTTTTCTTCTTCTTAATTTCTACCTTAGAATATTTTGTATTCCCCAAAACTTTACCTGGAAACAAAGCCGTCATGTTTACAACTGTGACACTGATTGCTGATCAGGATCGACTAAACTCATAGACTCTACTCTGTGCCCTTGTTGTAGTAAACCTGCACAAAGTTCTTGACTGAATTATTGTGTGGTTGTATGCTGTTCTGTTATTGTAGGGACCTCGTCCTCACATTTACATTCCCCCAAACATGACGCTGAACAAAAACTGTGACAGGTTGCTTTAATTGTCAGCCAGACAGCCTCTCGGGCGACCATTGACCAATAAAAGCTGTGATGGTGTTCAGGCTCGATTAGTTCCTGTAACAAATGAAGGCCCGCCTTCTGTATTATGAGAAGTGCTGTGATTGGCTAGCTGGGCCAGTGTGTGATTGACAGCACTCGGCACCTGGTCGGGAAATGTCATGCCCCTTACCATAGTCACCGGCTGTGAGCTTCAGTGTAAATACTGAGTCAAAATCAAATCAATTTGAGCGCGGTTTAAACCCAAATGATTGTAAGCAGTCTGAGCTCGTCTGTCTTGGGAACACTAGCGTGTCTCTGCCATAGGGATAACACTCATTGTCTTCTCTAGTGCAGAAACATTACAGACTAACTAAAGTTGAAAAAGTGGAAAAACCACTTTGTACTACTTCAAATTATCTAAATTTTGTGAATGCGGCCACTGGAACCTAACAAACCACAAGGCTTTGGGTCAGTTTTTCATGTACCGTATAACTTCAGTCTTGCCAAGGAATTGTAAGAGAAGAACAAATTCATCTATCTGAACCATTATGCTCTTTTCAGCCATTTCGCTTACTTCAAAACCACAAGCCCTGTCTCCAAAACTGTGTCTCACAAAAGACACACAGATGCAAAATAACGAGTGGTTTCCAATGAGATGACGTGTTACCTTGTAAAATGAATCCATTGACAGAAGAACGACCCAAGGAACATCCAAGGCCTCGATGATTTTACGAGCAACTGTAGTTTTGCCTGAGGCACTGCCTCCACAGAGCCCTGTGGGTAAAAACAGACACGAGACGATGGTCAACAAAGATTGTGGTGGTGTATGATCCAGCACTGATTTTTTAATACACTGACCGATAACAAAAGCTTCCTTGGACTGGGTGCCGTGTTCATTGTACCAGGGTGGGCGTCCGGCGGTGTAGATGGTCCTCTTACTGGTGCGCAGCAGCGGAGGCTCTGATTTGCACTGGCTGGTGGTCCGCTTGCGTGGAGACAGGCTGGTGCTGATGGAGGGGAGCAGCCTGTCCAGAGAGCCTTCCCCACCGCCACTATATATAAACAAATAAAAGAGGATATGAGATACAGTGAAGAAGACAAGTCATGTCCGGCTATTTCCCGTGTCAATTCTGACTTCCTGTTCACAAACTGTACAAAGTTATCAAGTGACTCAGCGACTGTCATGGCAAAGTCTCCATGCAGCTATTAGTACCTTTAACCATGTAGATAACAGACAGTTCAGCTTCATCTATCTCAATGAGGAAAGATCTGATAGGAGTGGTATTATAACTGTTGTAGTATATTGTAGCCTCTGGCACAAACAACAGCTGCCCCATACTACACTGAACCTGTAAATGTGGTACAACATGTTCAGTGCAACAGAGACAATTGAAATATCGGTGTTGTCATGTCGGTTATAAATTGTTAATGACAGTTCTGCTTGAGCAAAGCAACTGACTTCAGTTTGAACTACTGTTTTAGCTCTAAACAAGCAATTCATCCCTTGTTATTAATAATGAAAACATACGTATGGCCAGTGGAAGCATAGCCTGATTAAAGATAACTCTCAGGCCCTGAGGTTCGTTCTCATGTGCAAAGCAAGTATAGTTGAGCTTTCATTTATCATATTGTTGTTCTCTATGCACGTCTGGTGATCAACGTTTGTATGCAAATAAAAGCCAAAATAAATCGGTTCCTCATAAATAAGTGACCATGTCTCTTCAGAGCCTTGGATTTCAATGGAGGGACTTGACACCCTCAAGTGGGGAGTAAGTGATTACAGAATTTTCATTTTTGGGTGAACTATCCCTTTAATTCATTTTAAAATAAAGCATGCATCTTTAATCATATCACAACTGGAAATAATTCCACTTTTGGGACCAAATATAGACATAAAAGGTACTAGCAAGAAATCTGGAGAATAACTGTCTACTTAAAGCCCAATATTAATCCCAAACATTACATTGTCCATATATATATAATATATGTAAATACTCAAATAATAAGTATAAATTTACAGTACGTGTATATGCTGATAAGTTTTATTATCTGTTACATACATGTGTAAATAGACTGTGAAGTGACCACTTACACGTGTGATTAATATTTACCTGTAGTAATATGAACTAATGGTGCATTTGGTTGTTGAAAACAAGCTCTGGTTTCTGATTGCTGGAATGGTTTCTAAGTGCATTTCTGGACTAATTGAGTTGTGGATCAATGAAAGAGATCCAAGATAAACCTGGTGGATGCCTCAGAGACACTCATTGCAGTGTGCGTCGCACCTTAGGAACTTAGTTGAGTTCAGAAGCAGCAAGAAACTGAAAGCTTTCAAGAGAAATACTTACTGAAGCACACGGGAAAGCCAAATGTCCACAGAAGATGCATGTATGTACCGGTCCATTAAGTAGAAGAAATAAAACACGCAGCCTTCTCTCAACTAATCATCTATAGGTTTAAAAACCAGTCAGATCATGTGATGCATGACTGCGTAATCCCTAAACATGATTACATACCTGACCCACGATGCCCCGACCTTGACCCTGTACAAACTAAGGTACAACTAAAACTAGAATAAAGCAAGTTTATCATGCAGAAAATATGTCTTGTGTGGTGAGTGTGCCTTTGAATTTCTGTTTGTGTGAACAGAGATCACCTTGGCTTTCTAGTTTATCTGCGTGATACCAGATAAGATGACAAACGATGGACCCTGCCCTTACATCTTCAGAAAAAAAATAATAATAAAAAAAAAAAACTTGTAAAGTACAATACATAAAAGTCTCTCTTAAAGGAACAGTTCCAGTCTGTCTTCATTTACTGTGTCTGTCTTTCTTCTGTGGAAATCAAAAGGAGAATTTACAGCAGATTATCCAAGCTGCGCTACACACTTAAATATCTACAGAATGAAGATGTATGGTGACCACAACTTTAAAAGGCAGGATTTTCAGTAAATAATGTAACAATATTCTGTTCCTCACATAGAGCTATCGTACGACTTGGAGACTTTGAATATAGTGCACCAGCCAAATAGATTCATTTGATCAGGGTTTCTGGGCAGGTTTTATTGGTAAATTTAAGACCAAGTAGCCTAAAGAGAATTTAAGGAATATACCAAAAAGGGAACACAACGCATCAATATGGTCTCTTGGTGTAAATGTCTTGAAAATTCAATTTCCTTCAGATCTCCATTACTTTTTCATTTCTTTCATAAACAAAATAGCTTAAGCTTGAATAGCTCTTAAAATTGGTTTTACGGTGAAAATCTTAAAATGACAGGTAAACTATATATATACTTTATCACCAACAGTAACATCGAATGATGCAAACTAAAAAAAACTTGTCAAATTTAACCATTTTGAGTTGATAATATAGGCTATAATTTACAAGATTCATATAATTTTTAACAGATTGCAATGAGGCAAGAAATTAAAAGGTATTTTCAGCTTCACGTGATGTTTTTATCAGCTGTTTGGACACTCATTCTGACGGCACCCATTCACTGCAGAGGATCCACTGTTGAACAAGTGATGATGAAGAAACAAACTCATCTACATCTTGAATGGCCTGAGGTTGAGTAAATGTTCAGAAAATTGTAATTTTTGGGTGAGCAATTTAACTTCTTGAATTTCAGATTGGTCAGTATTTTCAGGTTTCCATTTAGATGTTTGTATTTGATATGTATTCGCTTACACCAAATATTCAAAGATGTCATAGCCTATTTTTGTTTCACAGTGTTTACACTAAAACATGCCAACCCTGAAACTATACCTAGACATTGGTTGAATATGTTCTGATTCTTTATTACTGTTCTCTTATAGCTGTGCTCTTTTGTACTTTAATCTGTTTGAAAAATATAGGTTTACTTGCTGTGTCTTGTTTTATTATTTAACTTTTAGCAATGCTTGTAAATCAAAATCAACCTGATTTTGTAGAGTAATTCAATGCTGTTACAATACCAGCAAATAAAGGTTTAAAAAATTACCAAGAATTTCATACAGTCGAATTTCTAATGGAAAAGAGCAGTATGAGCATTCTTCAAAACATCTCCTTTCATGTTTCACAGAAGTCAGTCATGCATATGGGTCTAGAACAACACGAGGATGAATAACGTGACATATTTTTCTTTTTTGGGTGGACTATCACTTAAATACTTAAACGTAAGCACATTAGCAACTTCTGGTTTGCATCATGAGTTCACTCAAGGACAGTATGAGAAAACACCATTGTGCAGATGTGCCAATCATAAACTCAGGATCTCTGCAAATACATAAATCAGATGCAAATGAGCTAAGCAAGCAAACATAGAAAGCAGAGTCCTGTTTACCATACAAGTATGTGCACAGACTGCTCAACAAAACAACTCAATAGCATCCAACACACCTGAGGATAAACACAAAGATGCTCTGCAAATGACTTCAAGTTACCAGACCTACCTTCCATCTGCCCTAAGAGCCCAGCAGCCTGAGATCCTGGCTCCCGAGTACGCTGGGAGTGTGTTCATGATGGACGCGCAGACAGACAGACGAGAGCTCCAGAGAAAGATCAGCGCTAATATAACCGCTGGGACGCACGCATGCACAGACACTCAGAGAGCCTGCCCTCTGGCAAGCCGAGGAGAGCGACAGAACAGGAAGAAAACGAAAGTCAAGCAGAGGGGAGGAAAACAAAACTGTGCTTTCTACGTCGGATTGGTTTTGATTTCACTGTCTCAAGAGTTTAGTGAGCTGGGACCATTCAAAACAAACTGTTCGGTCTTTCTTTCTCCCTAACGTGCTACTATAGACCCTGCCAACAAACGTAAGAGGATAACCTATCCTGCAGATTATGTTTGGGGGGTGGTATTAATAGCAGCAGGTTGGAAACACGCAGAGCACACGCCCCCTCCGCTGGCCTCTTACGGGGCAGCTGGTCTGTCTGAGACACTGTGACTGGAGAGATCGAGAGGAGAGGAACATAAACAAATCAGGCTGTGACTCTGTGACGCTGGGTGTGTCATGAGCTCGGTGCGCTCTCTACATTACACCCAAGGGCTCTGCCATCACCTTATCAACCAGCCTGTCCTGTGGGGCGTGTATCTCCACCTGCCCTCCTCGCGGGACACCCCTCACAAACATCATGATGAAACTCAGTCTCCCAGCCAGAACCGAATGTAATGTCACAGCACATGCACATCCACAAACATATATAAAACTCTGAGTCACGTGTGTATTACAAATTCCCAATAATTAGATGTTTTACTATTATAGTAATACTAGTATAGCTATTAAATAATAGTTAATAATTAATAATAATATAAACAACTGATTATGATAACATTATTTGTACACAAAACTTATTAAGAGAATCAGCCCAAAAAATGACGATAATATAGTTGTCATACACACATAAATGGTAGCAAATCCATAAAAAGTATGTTTTATTATATTTTTATTTATATTTTATCAAGGTTTCCACAAAATTAACAAGTTAACTCTAAAAAATAAGCAGATAAACTGTATATATATATATATATATATATATATATATATATTCAGTTCTCCCAAAAAACCTTATACTACGGTTTCAGCTATTAAAAATAGTTCAGTTTTGTATGTAACGGAAAAGTGAGAGTGGAAGCTAAAGTGCGTTCTGCAGGACATGGAGATGCAAGCGCAATCACTTGCATTTTTTTTAAAGTGGAAGCAACCTTTATCAATATCAACAAAATGTTGTGCTTTTATAAAATAAAGCACTTTCTGCAGTCTTGAGCAGGAGTGCTTCACAATAATGAACCTAAACTCAGTGAATTGCCTCACAAGCAAGATAAAATGTATAGAAAGCTACTTTAAAATGAAATAATTCAAATCGAAAATAGAAACTATTTCATTATGTAATCTGTAAAGATGCATTTCTCTGTAAAGGCACGTTCAATGAGGAGAGTATTTTTATTTTTTTATCACCATGACTGATGGATAAATATGGATGATGGATATAAAAATAAGGAAAAGCCTAAAACAGGCCAGACTATAATTTGGGTTTTATAATTCTCCACAATTCAAAAAATAAATCACAAATTACAATGGCATATATGTAAAACTTTGTCCTATAACTGTATAGCTGTTTATATTTTCTGATTTGTATGATGCTCTGTTCTAAATACCTTAATATTAAAAGGGATTTGATGCAAGGCAATTTTGTCTGATATGTAAATTATTTATTATTCTATTTTTTTAATCCATGAAGCAATGCTTTAAAAAGGCTTTAAAAAATTACTTTATTGCATTACAGATGCTTTTAAAGTACTTTTCACTCACTATACATTTCCTGGGTAGCATGAATGTAAACAATTGTGATGAATAAGTTGTATTACCAATTATAAAACCTACAAGAGCCAACAAATTAATTGTTGTTGACGATCCCAATCTCATGAAAGAGCATACAACACGATTTTCAGCTTTTTGGCATAACATTTATATGCAGAAATTGACTTTTTTTTTTGGGCATGATAAAGTAGTAAAGTTAATAATAAAGTTTGACAAGGGCCAAAGAGTGATATGGCTAGATGACTGGGTCAAAACATCTCCAAATCTGCAGCTCTTGTGGGGTGTTCACAGTCTCTGCAGTGTTCAGTATCTATCAAAAGTGCTCCAAGGAAGGAACAGAGGTGACCCAGCGAAAGGGTCATGGGCGGCCAAGGCTCACTGATGCACGTGGGTCAGATTCAACAGAAAACTCACAGTGTATCACAGTTTCTTGTGTATGGGGCTGCAGAGCCGCCTCATACCAGTCAGGGTGCCCACGCTGACCCCTGTCCAACGCACCAAGCACGTGAGCATCAGAACTGGAAAACTGAGCAATGGAAGAAGGTGGCCTGGTCTAATGAATCACATTTTATTTTACATCACACGGATGGCCGGGAGCGCGTGCATTGCTTACCTGCGGAACACATGGCACAGGGATGCACTATGGGAAGAAGGCAAGCTGGCGGAGGCTGTGTGATGTTTTGGGAGACATGTACTACGTACCTAAGCATTGTTGCAGACCATGTACACCCTTTCATGGAAACTGTATTCCCTGGTGCCTATGGCCTCTTTCAGCCGGATAATGCACCCTGCCGCAAAGCACAAACGGTTCAGAAATGTGTTGAGGAGCACAGCAACAAGTTTGAGGTGTTAACTTGGCCTCCAAATTCCCCAGATCTCAATCCAATTGAACATCTGTGGGATGTCCAATTCATGGAGGCCTTAAAGGTCTGCTGCTAGCATCTTGGTGCCAGAAACCACGGCACACCTTCAGGGGTCTAGTGGAGTCCATGTCTGGACGGATCAGGGGTGTTTTGGCAGCAAAAGGGGGACCAACAATATTAGGAAGGTGGTCATAATGTTATGCCTGATCGGTGTATATTTATGCATTCATATATAGACTACCATTCAAAAGTAGCAATGTTTTTTATAAATTTAAAAGAACTGTTTTCTATGTTAATATACTTTAAACTGTAATTTATTCCCATGATCAAAGCTGAATTTTCAGCATCATTACTGCAGTCTTCTGTGTCACATGATCCTTCAGAAATCATTCTTATATGCTGATTTGATCATTTCTAGTTTGCTGCTCAAGAAAAATCTCTGATTATTATACTCAATGTTTTAAACATTTGTGTTACTTAATTATTTTTTCTGGACTGTTCAATTCATTTTTTTTTCAGAATTTGTTTGATGAATAGAATGTTTCAAATAACATAATTCATCATTCAAACAGAAATATTTTGTAACATCATAAATACCCTTAATATGAGTTTAGATCAATACAGTAATATAATAATAAATTAAAGTAATAATTTATTTTTAAAAAGCTTACGGAGCCCAATTTTGAACAGTACAGTACAGTATATATAGCAACCTAAAAGAGGTAGATCAAAAAGCCCAGAAGAGCTGATCCAAAATCATATAGACGCAATGCTATATGTGCTGTATAATACTTAGTGTGATAAAAAATAACCAATAAAACATATTCTTCTCCTATAAGGTTTCGCAACCAAATGTCAAGATGTCCTCTTTCCACCCTTAATCTCATGCATGTCAGCTCACACACATGGAGATCATCACCAACAGCAGCTGGCTCTGTGTGACTGTGTACAGCACCAGGAGCCCTGCTCGTCATAAGTCACATGAGCGCGCCCTCTGGCGGCGGACCGCGGCGCCGCGCCTCGACGCAAACACACAGGACAGGACGAGAAATATGAACTATACTCTAGAATCTATTTATAGCAAACTATTCTGTAGTTTAATAACTTATTCTATGTCTTAGTTCAAAACACCAGACTATACATGACCAACCGAACATGTGTAATGAAAACATAATTAGGTGAAATAACGGTGATGATATTGCATATAAGTCATAACAGACACTACATAGTGCCAAATCATGGCACCATGTGCTTCATGTCATATACCACTATGCTTCTCAAGAAAATACATTTTAAACATATTTAAAGACCGTAGTTTTGTGGACTGACCCACAACATAATACTAATAGACTAAAAAAGACAAATAAACATGGCCATACATTTATAATAATGTCTAAACAAGTATCTACACTTATTGTTATTTTAGAAGACGCTTATGAATATAACTAGATGCCTATGATTAACGTATGCATCTGTAAAGTCTTTTAGACACGCGCGAGACAGGTCACGCTTCATTATCATCATGATAAAATGCTAACTATGTATAGAGACAAATAAACAGGAGTCCTGATAACTGCCGCTAAGGAACTTGAAGCGTACCTCGAGCGAAGCACAGATGATTTCTCTCCGCACTCCATCGCCGAGAGCCTTCCGTCTGCGCACACAGCTGACATTGTTAGTTTCCTATTTGACAATCAGCTGTTACGACGTAGACTCAACGGATGCTGCTGGGAAATGTAGTTCCATAATCCATTAGGTCGTGCGTGTCTTCAGTCAAAGGGAACTACAAATCCCAGAATGTAAAGTGTTAAGAATATTGTATGTACAGGTTTAGGGATACCTCATGGTAGAGTTTTCTGTTCTGAATTAAACTTGAGCTAATTTACTAAAAATAATATCCCAATGAGAAAAAATCTTGTAGCCTACACTTACTATTCCTATATATGTATATAACAATTAATACGTTATGTATATGCATTTTGATATGATTTTTAAATTATTTTAGACAAACTACCGTTATATAGTATATAAAAACGCATTATTAAAAAAACAACAACAATATAGTTTATACACATTAAGTTACAAATCTTAAAAAAACAACAACTCAGCAATAAGGTATGTATTGTATTTATATAGGCCTACTTTTTTATTTATTTATATATATATATATATATGAATTGATATATAGGCTATTTCATAAATACTGTTCAAAAGTTTGGGCCAGTATAATTTGAAAGAAATTAATACTTTTAAATTAAATAAACATTAATATTATATATTATTAATGTTTATTTAATTTTATGAATTAGATTCTAAAATATTTATATTTGTCCTCTACTGATTTTGAGGTGATATTTGACATTTAATACATACAAACACAAGAAAACAAGTCAGTCAGTCAAATCTTTGTCAACATTTTATTAATTATTTGAGGGGTATTAATGCACAGTTAATACACCAGGGTAAAAAGAGACAGAATAATAGTTTAGATTCAGAACTCTTGCCAACCTATGTAAAAACTTTAAAGGAATAAAAAATCATTTTGTCCACTACTGACATAATTATATAAGTATTCATAGATTTAACCGTTTCTAGAGCATCTGAATAAAATCTATGTTTTTGGATCATCCTGTTGTACCTCAGACCAGGGCCTGCTGAGATTCAATTCAAATCAAACACAAGGACTTCTATTTGTAAACTTCTTTGAGGATGTTCTCCGTCAGAATTCTGATGGGTCAAATTGTAACATCAGAAATCCTAATTTCACACAAAAGCTGAAGTAATGAAAAGAATGATTTTTAAAAACTGGTAGGCGGTTCCACTTTCTACAGACCCCCTTAAGTACAAAATTCCACAGCACACAATCAAATTCACCAAAATCTCTAGCAACACTCCATATTCAAGCCTATTTCATGGGATTACAAGTGCACTAAATACAGAAATACACACCTACACAAATCCATGCTCGCATACACTCACACACACCAACACGCACACACTGCGTATAGCTTTTTGGACAAAATTACATTTTCAACATGTACTTTGACCTGTATAGAAAAGCGCACGATCATATTCAAATAGTTTAAAGCAACTATATCACAAAGAAAGAAGCAAAGAAGCAAAAGTACACGAATACAGTTCGCACCAAGCTTTGGAAACCGTTGCAGTAGTGCGTTTGACTGCAAGCTATTGCTGTAATTTTGAAATAAATCTGTTGCAGTGTCATGATCGTACAACGTCTGCAAGTGTACACCACATAATCTAGGAAGACGGGTAATTGAAGCCACGCACTATATTCCTAGCGTAAACTACACGCCAACTTTCGTGTCATGAGATGGCAAATCAACATAGTGTGACAACTAAACTTCCATTGAGAAAGATACATTCTACTGGGACAAACTCACAGCAGATTGCTTGTGACCCGAGAAGAATATGTGCCTTTGAAGGGTGAGTCTCACAAACCTTTGAAGAACATGTTAATGTTGCATTTTACTGCAAAATCAAATGACGGCGTAAAAAAGTGTAATGAAGTAAATTTTGATTTTAATTTACTATACTCTATATTTGTGTGAGGGGGTGAGGATGAAATATGATGTAAGAAATGTGGAGAACATGTAAGGGTTGTATTATAAAACAAAATATTTTTCTTAAAGAAGATTAGACATTTAGAGAAATTCAATACATTGAAACATGATATATTCAATTAATATATTCATTATTAAAAGTAAATAATAATTAATTATTTAATTATAAATTAATGCATTATTTCACTGCAACACATCAATTTCTTTAAGTGACACGCACACTACATTTTGCTTAAAGAAAATGATGCTTATGCATCTAGACATTTAGCAATTCAGTAACATTTAGTATAAAATTTCATGTTCAAAAATGGTTAATTATTCATTTTTGTTTTTGCATTGATAATTTGTACTTTTAAATATTTCTTTCAATGACAATTCACATTTTTTGCCAGATTTTGGGATGAAATAAGATACATGTTCTTAAAGGTTTTTGTGAGATTCACCATTAATGTTTTATCAGACTAAGTACAGTGCAATGGGGTGGGGGTGGGGGTTTCAGTGTGACCGAAGCCACAGAAGATTTTTATTTGCCATTTAATGCTTGATGCTTTAAATAATATCTGCTACAGTATTTCATGTCAGAAACGTGGGACTCGATGGCAAGGTAGACAAACTGCTTCACAATTTTATGCGCAACATTCTATAAGATAGATAAGCTACTAGCACCTTTAGTCTAAACCCACGACATAGCGACCCTAGATTTCTTAAGCAACTATGAGATTAAAATCACATCAGTATTAGTATAAAATAAACGTATGCAACTTTGAATTTATTCTTTTTTTTCATTAGATAAATATATATATTTTTATAATTTATCCTTTTTTTAAAACCTTGCTAATAATCTTATGGCAATTATTCATGATTTCAAGTACCTCAGTTAGAATTATTAGGGTTTTGGAATACATAACTAATTTATTTTTTTCAATCTTTTATACAAACTGAGGAAGAATAAACAGACACACTGGTTCCATAAGTCACCTTTAAGGGGACTGTTATGGCTTCAAACATAATTTCCATTTCCTATTTGACATAGATTTGCTTTCTTAATTCCCTCGCACGTATCACACGGATCACATGGCAGGCGTTCGAGGTGGCCCGTCTGTGATCATCTTCTCTCGTGTGGTGGATTTACAGTATGTAAAGGAAACTGATCTTAGATCTCACAACACAGAGCCACTCATTTAAGGTTGGAGAATGGAAGCCTAACAGTGCCTGCAAAGTGCAAGATAAGGAGGGAGGGGGAGGAGGGGTTAAAGTGCAATACCAACGTTTTTCTCAAACAGGCTTTAATCAGAAGCATGGGAATCATTATGTGCAGCACCATTCAGACGTCACGTTTGTTTTTGGACAGATGCACTCTCATTCAGAAACGTTAGCATAAAGCCTGCAGTGACCATTCTGATTGTGCTCTTCAATGCTTCACACCACGTGCTTGTGCACCCAAAACACTCTCACTATTGCATACAGTAACTGAGGTCTTTAAGTGCATTCCACACACATTGCTTGTACCCCTATCAAAAGTAGACGAAATGGGTGAATCTCGCAAAAACATGGACAAATTTCACCCTAAAATAAAAAAAAATACAAATAATAATAATAATAATATTTTTGCATAAACAAAAGTAATAATAAACATCATTAAAATCGCAGTGTAACATTATCTTCCTGACTATTAAGCACATTTGCCTACCAATTTCTTTTCACCAAAAGCGAAAAAAAAGAAAAAAAATAAATAAATTACCGCAATACATCCATGTATATATATATATATATATATATATATATATATATATATATATATATATAATTTTCATTATTTATTTAAGCAGTACACAAAAATACTACCATAATGTACAAAAACTAAACATTTAAAATAATATTTATTATTATTATTATTATTTATTTATTTTTTACAAAACAAAAATCCTGTTTCCACCATGGAATTTGTTTTGGGAAAAAGTGATTGAGACTCTCTATCTCAAAATTCTGACCTTTTTATCTTACTTCAGAGTTTATATCTCATAGTTTCACAGTTATTGGGGAAAAGAATCGCAAGATATAAAAACACAGAAATGCAAGACATCTTGCTATTCTGGAAAAAAATTAGGTCAGAATTTGCAAGATATAAACATTTTTCTTTTTGTGAGTTTATATCTCATAATTCTGACTTTTCACAATTGTGAGAAAAAAGTCAGAATTGCGACATAAAACATTTTTTTATTTTTTATTCTGTGGCAGAAACGCACCCATAGAACTGGGAAGAAAAACGTGATTAACTGTCATAAAAATGGTGTTTCACTGCACATAAAAATTTGTAATCCTAAAAGGGCTTTATTTACGTTTAGAAAAAAATATTTTTTATTTGCTATTATTTTGATGTGAAATTATTCAGATTTTTGTGAGATTCACCCCAATTTCCTTTTTTTTTTCAGTTTGAGTCTTCAAACAGGACACATTTTTGCGTTTGCACTGGTTTCTATGTAAACATGCTCTAGATGGACATGTGTGTCATGCTTCTTAAACGACATAGTAATTAAAAGTTCAACTAAAAAAAAAAGAAAAAAATCTCTAAAACTTGTTTTTCATTCCTCTGCCTCTTGTCTTGCATTTTTTAACACAAAAACTTTTTTTTTGTGAATGACCCCTTAAGTTTAAGCAAGGCCTGATGACATCACATAAGTCAAAGGGCATTCCTATGCTTTGAAGGATTAGATTTTTCCTGCCAACACACTTGTAGTCATTTATTATCATTGATTTGAATTTATCTAATCGTCTGCACTGTATACTCCTTCTACGTTAAGCACTACAAGCTCTTATTCCAATAAAAAACAACCAGACAAAATGAAAGCACATTGCACAACCAAATTTCAAAGCAGTTAAAGGTTTTAACAAAGAACTCCGGGTGAACTGCAGCAAACTACAAACTACTGCTAACAGCCCATTGGGATGTAGGATAGGGAGTTACGCAAGGCTACGGGCTAAGACCTCTCACGATTCTGAGCAAGAGACAGAAACCACAAAAAAAAAAACACAAAAGCAAACTATTGCACAGTAGCACACTGTTACAACAGCCGTCAATCTAAATCCATCCCTCTATTCAGCTGCCACTGACAAAACAATCCCAAACACCTAAACGATGACCAACATTTTTTGATGCACCTTGTTTGGAACTGATGGACGAAAGTGAATTGCTTTGAATATATTGATACATGGATATAGATATTATATGTACACAGCAGAGTATAACCTTGATAAAATGTTAGCAGTAAATTAGCTCACCATGCTAATTGAATGAGTTCAATATTCTTTAAGAAAAAAAAATCATTCAAACACATCATGAAATCACTCGACATATTGATACTACCCCAAAATAATTCTGCTCTAAAAAAAGCCTCCATAAAGTCCTATGTGTGTGCGTGTGTGTGTGTGTTTATATATATATATATATATATATATATATATATATATATATATATATATATATATATATATATATATATATATATATATACATATACATATACATACATACATACACACTATATAGCAACTGGGAGCTTAAATATTATTGACCCCTTTAGAGTGAACAACTCATTAAAATTAACTATAAAAATGGAATGAAAAACAACAGGAGTAATATATATATATATATATATCAGTATACACAAGAACCCACATCATGTATATACTCAGCTTAAAAAACACAACGATCAGTGTGAAATCAATACAAGAGCAAATCATTGTTTTCTGCTGTTTTTCATCCCCTTGTTCTGACGTTCATCTTTCTGAGCTTGTTCTTCTGTGCTGTTCATCATTTCCTTTTTTTTGAAATTTTTTATTTTAATGTAGCAGCATCAACAACAGATAGCAGATGCAATTACACTGTTCTCTGCCCATCCATTTTCTCTTTTTTTAACACAAATCAAAGATCAACAACAAACAAAATAAAATAAAAATTAAATAATAATATAATA
Source organism: Carassius auratus (assembly GCF_003368295.1). Lineage (NCBI taxonomy): Eukaryota > Metazoa > Chordata > Actinopteri > Cypriniformes > Cyprinidae > Carassius > Carassius auratus. The sequence goes on along the minus strand of NW_020524800.1, from coordinate 120,448 downwards.
ACAATCATTTCTATCATTCGGGGGAGGACAGATACAAAATCAATAATCATACTCCATACTAAACAAAGTCAAGAGTTTGTTCCCAGTCCTTGGAGACCGTGGAGAGGGTCCGCTGGCCTCCAATATGGAAAAAGCACTCCACAGGTACCACACAATCATTACACACTTAGAAAAGAAGGGTACATTTTTTTTTTTTTTTTTTTTTTTTTTTTTTTTTTTTTTTTTTTTTTTACATCTCCACAAAGTCTGGCTGTAATGGCTTTACATATTCAACCCACTTAGACCAGACTTTTCTGAACACATTCATCTGAAGTCGAAGGGAAAAAGTAATCTTTTCCATAACATAAATATCATTTACTATATCTATCCACTCTTGTATTGTGGGGGGTTCAGGAAGCAGCCAACGCCTTGTAAGCGCTTTTTTACCAGCAGATGTCAAAATGCCAAATAGGTATCTCTCAGAGGATCTTGTTTGAAAATCAGTTATTCCAAAAAATAATGTAGAGAACTGCAAAGGCATTGTGGTTTTAAGTATGCTTTCCATTACTTTATGAAACTCCACCCAGAAAGGTTTTATCACTGGGCACTCCCAAAATATATGCCAATGATTGGCTTCTTGAAACCCACACTGCCTCCAACATTTAGCGTCCCCTCCCACAATATGTGCTTTCTGTTTTGGTGTAATAAAAAATCTGATAAGGCATTTCCACCCAAACTCCCGCCACATGTGAGAGTTAGTACATTTCCACGGAAATTTACAGGCATCAAGCCACTCCTCATTCGATATCAAAAAATTACCTTCTTTTTCCCATTTTTCTTTAATGTATTCTGTAGAATGATTTTTTTTTTCCCTGAGAGCTTTATAAAATTTAGAAATGACACCTTTATTTGAAACACCTTGGTAAGCACCTATAAATATCTTCAGTATTGGGTCATCAAAGTCTGTCTTATTTTTAATGTTGTTTTCAAAATGATTACGTAGTTGGAGGTATCTATAAAAATCTGATTTCTCAAGACCATATTGTTTCTTCAAACTTTCAAAATTTTTCAGAACTCCCTTTTCCGTAAGAGAGTAGAATGTTGTTATTCCTTTTGAGATCCAAGATTTAAATCTATGATCCAACATATTTGGCTTAAATTCAGGGTCATAAGCACACCAGTGCATTATTTGTAATTTACAATCCAATTTATATTTTTCTTTTATTGTATTCCAGATTTTTAGTTGGGCTTTAATCCATGAGTTTTGCACCTTATCTATAAAACTTCCCAAGTTTTTATGTGCCAATATTGCTTGAGTTGGGGGGTCATTCATTATTGAAAGTTCAATATCTTTCCACCTAGCTTGATATGTTGGAGTACATATATTAATTAAATATTTAGTCTGGGCCGCATAAAAATAATCCCTGAAATTGGGTAATGCCATGCCTCCTTCCTCCGCAGGAAGCTGTAATGTTTTGAATTTAATCCTGGGTTTTTTCCCCTGCCAGATAAATCTAGAGATGGTCTTATCTAATTCAGACCAACATTTTAAGGGAATTTCTACAGGAAGTGCTTGGAATAGATATAGATACCTTGGAAGGATGTTCATCTTTATCGAGTCAATTCTATGACTTAGGCTAAGGAAAGAGATGGCATTCCATCGATGTATATCATCTTTGATTTTTATTAAAAGTGGGTCAAAATTTACTTCTACTAGTGTTGAAATTTCTTTTGTTAAATATATTCCCAAATATTTCAATGAAGTCTGATCCCAATCAAGATGGAATTTATCTCTAATATGTTTTGGAGGTGTATAATTCAAAGTCAAAGTTTGTGTTTTTTGTATATTTAATTTGTATCCTGCATATCTACCAAATGTATCTAAAAGATTCATTAATTCGAGAAATGAGTTAGTGGGTTTACTTAAGTAAATCAGTATGTCGTCCGCATATAGTGCCAATTTGTGGTCTGCTCCATTTATACAGATGCCTTTGATGTTTTCGGTCTGCCTTATCCACTGTGCGAGAGGTTCTATATAGAGCGCAAAAAGCAGTGGTGAAATTGGGCACCCCTGTCTTGATCCACGTTCTAATATAATGGTATCTGAAAGGTACCCATTTATTTTTATTCGGGCAGATGGTTTATTATATAATGAGCGGATGCCCTTGATAAAAATTTTGTGAATACCAAATCTTTCGAGAGTCCTGTATAAAAAGGGCCAACTTACGGAATCAAACGCCTTTTCCGCATCTAGACTAATAAAGAGGGCTTCAAGTTTGTCTTGCTGAATATGACCTAATATATGCAGAGATCGTCTTATATTATCGTGAGTTTGTCTTTGTGAGATAAACCCAGTCTGATCATTATGTATTAGTTGGGGGAGAATCTTTTCTAATCTCTTGGCCAGGATGCTTGTGAATAATTTATAGTCAACGTTCAAGACCGAGATTGGTCTGTATGAACTGCATTCTAGTTTATCTTTTCCCTCTTTTGGTATAACTGAGATCACTGCCTCACTCCATGATGGGGGCATTTTGGCCTCCAATAAAGATGTATTGCAAGCCCGGAGAAGACCAGGTATTAGTTCAGAACTAAAAGTCTTGTACCACTCTGATGGAAAGCCATCAGGGCCAGGAGACTTATTCGCCTTGAGCCTGGAGATGGCATTGTTTAGTTCTATCTCACTTATCTCAGTTATTAATGTTTGATTTTGTTCCTCTGTCATAACTGGCAAATTGAGGGAGTCGAGGAATTGTCCAATCAGTTGCTCGTTCTCTAGGCGTGGTTGTGTATACAGTAACTTGTAATACTTTTTAAACGTTTTTTGTATTTCATTTTGTTTATGTTGTATGTTTTTAGAATTCAAATCCCTTATTTTATATATTGTATTATCTGTTTGTTGTTTTTGTAGCTTCCTCGCCAGAAGTTTCATTGATTTAGAGCCTGATTCATAGTATTTCTGTTTTGTAAATACCATCTTTCTTTCAGTTTCTTGAGAATACATTATATTTATTTCATTCCTAATTTTCTTTATTTTAATCATCTGGTTTGATTTTTGTTCCTTTTTGTGTTGTGTTTCAAGATCTTTTAGTTCCTTATTGAGATCTGTTAATCTTAATTGCTTTAACTTCTTTTCATAAGCACAAAAGGATATAATTCTACCCCTAATGACCGCTTTTAAGGCATCCCATACTATGGCAGAGTTAACTTCCCCGTTATCATTTTCTTCAAAAAATATTCTTATATCTTCCTTAATTTGAGTTTGGAATTGTTGGTTATTTAGAATGCTTGTATTTAACCTCCACAGTGTTCTTCCCGGGTTATCTCTAATATGCATAGTGCAAGAGAGAGGGGCGTGATCAGACAAATCAATAGATCCTATATCACAGCTTTGTATCCTATGACGATCTCTCTTTAATACAAAAAAATAGTCTATCCTTGAGTAAACGTCGTGAGGGGGTGAGTAAAACGTATAGTCACGACCCGATGGATAAAAATCTCTCCAAAGATCTAGTACACCCAGTTCCGTCATCAGGACACTAATTTTCCTATGTAATGATGTGGCATGTGAGTTTTTTGATGAATCTAATTTTGGGTTAAGACGGATGTTCCAGTCTCCACCACATATGACAATTCCTTTGGCTCCTATCATCAAGTCAAATATTTTCCTATAAAAGGCAAAGTCACTTCCAGGGGGGGCATAAATATTACATATTGTTATGATAGTGTCATCTATTTTCCCTGAAATTATTATATATCTCCCTTCCTTATCTGAGATTTCTGAGAGGTATTCAAATGGTATTTTTTGTGATATTAGAATTGCTACTCCTCTTCTATGACCTGACCTATAAGATGAGTAATACACCTTAGAGAATCCCATTCTCTTTAGTTTTTCATGTTCTACTGGAGTGAGATGTGTTTCTTGTAGGAGTACAATCTCTGCGTTCTCCCTTTTCATTTTTAACAGTATTTGACTTCTTTTACCTGGGTTCAGAATCCCATTCACATTAAATGTAGTAACTTTAAGGATGTGCTTGTTCATCATTTTTTTTGCTGGACCTGTTGGCTTTCAATTTATACATTAACAGTACCTCTCCCAAATTACAAACATTAAACAAAAACCAAGCTGGAACAATTTTAAAGAACAAAATGCCACCAAAACAAACTTGAACAGTTGTTTCCGGTGTTGAGGCTCGTTTCAAAAGAGCCTTAAGGGGCTTCATACTATCAAAGCCTCCGTAAGGGAAAGTCCCACGTCGTGACAAAAGTGGGGCCCTACTATATGGACATACGCTAGTCCAAATAAAATTATAAATAATTTAACGTAAACAAAACATGTCTCGGATAACTCGCCAGGTTAACAAGTCCCGACTCCTTCAGTTATTCACAGATTAGAACCGTAGGGATTACACAACTAAATAAAAGTAAATGATAATCAAGATACAAAATATAACTATAAAGATCAGTTAGAGCTTATCTGCATTTCTGACTCAGGCGTAGACCTTTCGCTGGGGATCATTTCCTGAATTTCTGGAGTTTTTCTTTATATTGAGAGCGGGCAGTTTTCTTGGTCTGTGTGCAACCGTCCACTGCTCTAGATTCCTGATCCCCGCCTTGTTCGCGTCTTCTCCCCGCCATTTGCCAAGTAGATAGCAGCTCGATTTCCTTCTGATCCGTAGTAGTGGGTGACTTCACCACGGAAACCGAGAATCCTCGTGAAATCATGTCCTTCGTTGCCTCCGTAGCATCCTGGTATAGCCGAGTGCCGTCATTGTAAAATACACGCATCCTTGCCGGGTACGGTGTCTGGAACTTTATACGTTTCTCCTTTAACACTTTCTTGGCTTCGGCATACTCCCCTCGTCTTTTAAGCACTTCAGGAGGGAAATCATGGTCAACATAGAATCGTGCATCGTTGCAGAACACTTCTTTTTTCTGCCAGGCTCTCCGAAGAACCTCCTCCTTTGTCCGATAACTGCCGAATTTTACTACTATTGACCGTGGCCTTGCTTGCGAGTTATTGGGTTTCGGAGCTAATGCTCGGTGTGCTCGTTCAATCCCAAGCTCTCTGTCCGGAGGAAAGGCTAGTGCGTTTTTCAACAAGTTATCTAGAAAGCCAACCATGTCCGTACCTTCTTTTTCTTCGGGTATTCCGAAAATCCTTAAATTGTCTCTACGAGCACGACCCTCCTGATCTATCAGTCTGGCTTCCAGATTAGCTTGGCGATGTGTTAGCCGTTTGATTAGCGTTGATGTTGCTTGAAGTGCGGTCTCCGTTTCTTCAATTCTCTCCTCTGCCTCCTCCAGTCTGTCATTTGTTCTCTTTAATTCTTGTTTGATGTCGGAAAGCTGTACTTTATTGTCCCTTCTGAACTCTCGAAGTTCGTTGAGAATACATCGCAAGCTAACTTCGGAACTATCTTCGTCATCGTGCATTGATGTCGGAGAGCTACTTCTGCTATCTTGCCTTGCTTCAGGATCATTTTCTGTTACAATCGTCGTTGTCCTACTTCTAGTAGTAACCCCTTTCTCCATTGTTACATAAAATATTCGCCAATTATGACAAAAAAGTGATTTCTGGGGTTATTTTACAAAACCGTCGGGGAGCTCGAAAACTAGGCTGTCATCCTCTTGGTGGCGTAACCGGAAACCGCTGTTCATCATTTCCATGACCGAATTGACTAAAGTTTTATCCGGAGAACTTCGGAAAGCATCCCTTCTGGTGTTGACAAAGTAAAAGCCATGTTACTCTGTGGCTGACGCTTTCTTAGTTTTGCTTCTTTTCTTTCTAGGGGGCTGTGTGTCTCTGGCTTGGGCTGGATTCCCACTGTCCACTGGGGCAGGGGGTGTGGTTGTGGTGTTGGTAATGGGGTTAGGCGTGGGGGTTTGGCTTTCTGGGGCGGGGCTTACAGTCCGTGGTGGAAACGGAGCTGGAGCTGGGCTGAAGCTCTGAGTCTCTGCTGGAAAGGGGGCTGTCACCAGGTGGTGCTCTTTGGGCTTTCGTCCCCTCCTCTTCCCAGGCACTTTGTTTTTCATGTCCTTCTGTAAGCCATTGCTCTCAGGCTCTTTTTTCTTGTTGTTAGTCACCTCGTTGGTAGATGCCCGAAACCAGTTCTGTGCACATAAGGCCACATCAAGTTCAAAGAGGAACCGATAACAAGGACTATTAGTGAATTTGCATGAATTTTCAGCCTTTTAGAAGGAAACTATTCATCTAGAAACCCCTCAAAACAAAAATTCAAGTAAGCAAGGTTTTTGTGATGATACAAACTTGTGTAGAGTGCAGGATTTATATTGTCAATATAGCTGTAATAAAATAATTTCTATATGCTGGCAGAGATGTTGTGACCTTTGTTAAAACAATAAATCAAACCTGCACATGCAGATTTATAAGTGGGTTAACCTAAGTATTCAACTGATTTTTTTTTTTTTTTTGTGCAAAATATTTAATATATTTAATATTTAATATCTATTCAAAAATATAAAAGTTAATTTCAAATGTCTTGGTTATTTTAGATCATTATAAATTCATAAAATAAATTCTGAAAATGTTGTGAAAATCAGATTACAAGCCTATAATAACGTCTCGGTTACATATGGGGAAGTCGTGGCCTAATGGTTGGAGGGTTGGACTCCCAATTGAAGGGTTGTGGGTTCTAGTCTCGGGCCGGCAGGAATTGTGGGTGGGGGGAGTGCATGAACAGCTCTCTCTCCACCTTCAATACCACGACTTAGGTGCCCTTGAGCAAGGCATCGAACCCCCAACAGCTCCCCGGGCGCCGCAGCATAAATGGCTGCCCACTGCTCTGGGTGTGTGCTCACAGTGTGTGTGTGTGTTCACTGCTCTGTTTGTGTGCATTTCGGATGGGTTAAATGCAGAGCACAAATTCTGAGTATGGGTCACCATACTTGGCTGAATGTCACTTCACTTTCACTTCACTTTCATATGGTAACCCTTGTTCCCTGAAGGAGGGAACGGAGACACCCCTTCCAGTGCCCTGTGCGAGCCGCCTGCGCCCCTATTAGGTGTAGGCTGGGGCTCAGAACAAGTTGTTCCACTCACCATTGTCAAAGCACTACCTCACTGGGTGAGATTGGATAACACTGGGAAAACGCGACGAGTTGCAACGAGAGCACAGACCACCTTGTCGGTTGATGTACGCAACAGTCACAGTGTTGTCCACTCGGACCAGCACATGCTTGCCTTGTAAGAGACCTTTGAGACGGTTCAAGGCAAGGTGCGTTGCTAACAACTCTAGGCAATTGATGTGCCACTGCAGCTGCGGGCCTGTCCAAACCCCTGAGACTGCATGCCCGTTGTACGTGGCCCCCCAGCCGGTGGTGGAGGCATCTGTGTAAACCACAGCATGCCTGGAGATCTGCTCTAGGGGCACCCCTGCCAAGAGAAATGCAAGATCTGACCACGGAGTGAGGGTTTGGCGACAGGCTTGGACCCGGTGAATGCCGCGCTTCCACGTCCACCTCGGGACTCGGCCAAAAAGCCAGTGCTGGAGCGGTCTCATATGTAATAGGCCGAGCGGTGTAAGTGCCGCTGTGGCCGCCATATGCCCCAGGAGCCTCTGAAAGAGTTTCAGTGGGACTGCTGTACTGCTCTTGAACGTATTCAAGCAGGCTAGCACCGACCGCACACGTTCCTCTATGAGGCATGCTGTCTGTTTGACCGAATCCAACTCCATACCGAGAAAAGAGATCCTCTGCCACGGCGAGAGTTTACTCTTTTCCCAGCTGACCTGAAGGCCCAACAGGCTCAGGTGCCCGGAGCACCACATCCCTGTGCTCGCACAACTGATCTTGAGACTGTGCTAGTATCAGCCAATCGTCTAAGTAGTTGAGAATGCGAACACTCTGCTCTCTGAGAGGAACAAGAGCTGCCTCCATGGGAGGGAGAGGTGCCTACACCATCCCCCAGAAAGCAGCTACCTTTCTCTGGGTCACCCATCCCGGGGCCTCTTGCTCTTCTGCTCACCGCCAGGTTTGACGGGGGCCAGGACGGGAGGGGCAGCCTGCCTGCGCCCAGCTCCACGGCACCACTTGGAGGCTGCTGCAGATGCGATGCGTGAGCGGGGGCGGATTCAGGGGGCTGCCCTCGGCGACGAGCAGGCTGGGGCACTGCGGCCCGGCGGGTGGGTGGAGGCAGCAGCTGCCCGCCGGGGCAGGATGTGTCGGATTGCCTCAGTCTGCTTCTGGGCAGCCGAGACTTGCTGGGCAAAGTTCTCGACTGCGTCGCCGAAGAGGCCGGTCTGGGACACAGGGGCATTGAGGAACCGGACCTTGTCGGAGTCCCTCATGTCTGCCAGACACAGCCAGATATGGCGCTCCTGGACCAAAAGCATGGACATCTCACGACCCGGAGAACTCGCGGTGACATTCGTCGCTCGGAGCGCGAGGTCAGTGGCAGTTCGGAGTTCTTTTAGAACCTCTGGATCGTGACCACCCTCGTGCAGGTCCTTCAGTGCCTTAGCACTGAAGGAAGCACCGGGTCTCCACGCCAGGAGGAGGCGGACTTAGGACACAATTGCATCGCTACCGCGCGCTCTACTGATGGGATTCCTGAATACCCCTTCGCTGCACTGCCATCAAGGGTGGTGAGGGAGGAGGAGCCCACCGGCCGGTTTCTGGCTGTAAAAGGTGCCGTCCACGACTTGGTGAGCTAATCATGCACTTCCGGGAAGAAAGGCACTGGGGTGGGGCACTGACAACCAGCGCGCGCCAGCCCGAGAAACCAATCATCCAGCCGGGAGGGTTCGGGATGCGGTGGGGGAATCCACTCGAGCCCTACCCTCTCGGCGGCCTGGGAAAGCATAGCTGCCACTTTGGGATCTGACTCAGGCTTTGTCACCGTCCCAGAGGGCGGTAGCGCAGCCGAATCGTCGTCTAGCCAACACACAAAGCTTCCGAGAGTGTGCTGAACTCTTAGTTCACAGCAGACACAGTTGAGCAGAGTGATACTAATGCTCGGCTCCGAAGCGAAAAGCTGGTATGCATTGCACCTGCTGCCCTCTTATACTCAGTGATCAGCGGCAGCTGGATGCAATAATTGCATGCCAATGTGCATTGGCTTGATTAGTTTACACTCGAAGTAGATTGGTCTATCGAAGATAGATTGGTCCATCTATATTCGTCGGTCACCGACGTGGCGTCGAGAGTGACCGACTGAAAGGGAACTAAAATTACAATATATAAAAATCAAAACAGTGTCTATAAAATAAAAACTAAGCTAAAATGTAATGTAAACTGTAAACATATGTACACTTATGAACTAATGAAAATATTATTCAAACAAATTAAGAGGATTCTGAAGATAATAAAATTTTACATTATAGTGTTTTTTGTTTTGCTTTTTGTTCAAACTTGTCTTGTTCATTCATATTGAACTTGTTGTGAACAGAAGTGTGTATTGAACTATTGTGTTCAACAGAAGAAAACAGGGTAATAATTTTCCTTATGGGTGGACTATTCCTTTAACAGTCAGCATTTTTTGATTAGTGGTTGACCAATATATCGCAAAGGCTAATATATATCGGTCGATATTAGTTATTTCATTAAATATCGGCATCTGCAAATAAGTTTTTCTGCTTGGCATGTTTTCAAGGCGGGACTTTTATTTTGATGTCGCTGAGAGTGTACAGCTCTGTCTTGTTTACTGTCTTCGTTAACAGTTCTGTCTAATATGGATAGAAGTCTGTCTAATAATCGGTTCAACAAAGGAATTAATTTATACAAAAATAATTATAACGATTGCTTTTATATTATTAGTAATGGAATGGCAAACATTATAATACTTTCTTGTTTGCCATCAGCATTAAGCAAAGATGCATTTATCTCATTTAAATAAATCTTTGGATGGCTAATGAACATTTAATTTCACAAACCTAGCAAACTTAGTCGAATCCAGCTGTATGATCTTGTGAAGTGTGTATCCTGCATGATCGTGTATTCTCTGTGTGATGGTCAGTCCGTGTAAATGTTTTCAATTTTAAACTTGTGATTTCAAATTATGCTGCATTTTATGCATTTGCCCACTGTCATATTCATGTCGTTTTCACTGTGTGCTGTATGTAATATGAGTTTTACCCTTACTTTATTTGAAAAATATGATTCCCAATACATACAAACTTCCCAGAATACTGAGTGCCCTGTTGGTTACAGTGTTCACTCCCTTTTTAATTATATATTATTAAATATTTATGTATTTGTGAAAAATATATAAGTGAAAATATAATTATAAATAAAATGGGCAGTATATTTTATGACCAAAAATTATTGAGGTCAAGAACACACATTGCGCGACAAGTTGATATATTGATTATTGCGACAGGCATATATGAAGGGCAAATGTTCCGCTTATTTTGTTAAGCATTCAGAATACAGGTTTTGTGAGTGTTTGTTTTACCTGAGAGTGTGTCTTGCTGATATGGTACTTCACGCCGCTCTCAGAGTTAAACTCCTTCTTACAGAGCAAACAAGTGTACTTCCCTACGTCGCCCCCTCCCTGTGTGGAGAACAATAACGACAGTGAAGCTGATACAGTATCAGCAATATCTAAGATCAAACGTACACTGTATACAGCTCATACAGTTGTTTACATTATTTATAATTAATTAACAACTACAGCAAAGCACACAGGGGACTTGTTATACTGTACCTTGTTACAGCTTGCCAAGTGTGCTTTAAGTCCAGATACACTTGAGTAGATAGCCTCACAGGTCTGTTATGAAATAAAGAGAATAATTTTCAAGAGCGTTTCAGTTTCTCCAGCAAATCTAAATTATTTCAGTAATGAAGTTGATTTGAAAGGTGTATCTTGTCGTGTTTGCTCTTGAATGAACTGATCATTAAAAGTACTAAATTGAAGGAAGATAACAATGCTGTGTTTCAGTGATTGATTGTTCTCAGTATATATTATGATTATCTTATGTTTTAAAACAATGATTTTGTGGATGAAATTTGTGTAATTGTGATGAAAGCATGAGATGAGGTTTTGAAAGAATGACTAGTGATGCTACAAGTGTGGATCAGTATGAATTTTTGTGCTAAGAGTTTTGAAAATATACACCTTGCTTGTGAAAATAAAACCAAAGCAGTAAAAAAAACTGTAAGGTCAGAATCTGTCTTTGAGCACTAGAAGCTGTTAAAGTCAGTGTTCAGTCAGAAAAACAAGACAAATTCTTACACAATTGGGGCAGCAGATAAATCCTTTTTCCTTCACCTCATTCTTCCAGCTGTTCACAGTTTCTGGGCTAAAGTTGGGAAGGCCTGGTCGTGTATAGTTGAGCTATAAAAAAGAAAGTGTGTACACAGCTATTAATTTTTTTTTTTAATGTGCATACGAGTAGTAACTACTTAAAATTCAGAAAGAAACTAGATTTTTAAGCAGCATGATAATAGTTTGGCAAAAAGTAGCAGAACGATAATGTAATTATTTAAAATTACATTCTTCTGTTTATCAATATAATTTTTCTAGGACTGTCAAATTAGTAAAATTCGAAGCACATCTATTTTATTCATTATTGTGTTAGAAAGAGTAAAGCATTAAATAGACAAAAAAAATGTTTTATGAATACTGAAACTTGAAATTATGTTTTTAATTAAATGAGTCATAAGCACTATTCGGACGGGACTAGTTTTCTAAACTACATTTGAGTTTCGATTCTTACCAACTGACGTCTGTGATTTTCATGTACCAATTCGGACGGGACTAGTATCTCCGTGTTTATTACAGAGGTGGGAGGGTCTGATTTGTGCATCTGGGCGTCACAGAGATGACGCGCTCTGTATGTGTGCATTGCATTCATTCAGAATGACTGCTTTAGTATTATTACACAATAAATACTAAATGGCTAGTATAGTAAAACCATGGTTCCTTTAGTTTAACTTGTTTTCTTTTTTTAGTTAAATGTAACCGAGTACATAAATGAACGTGAGTAATCTTACCTGATGCTGATATTACAATAGCCGGTATTAACAGTTTACGCGATCTTGCTCTTGATTTTATTATTTGTATAATTTTATTATTATTATTTTTTTGCCGCTAAGCAAATATATCAAACATCCGCGCGGTAAGAGCATCTACGGTAATTCACGTTGGCCAAAACACACAAGGAAACGCGTTGTGAAATAAAATATCACCGGCAATCACAGACATTCGCATTCGGACGGGATTAGTTTTCTCAGAGGATCACTGAGTTTGCTGAAAAACGGTAGGTAATTTGCTCTGGAATTATCACAGAGATTGTTTGAGAAAAACACAGATGTGGCAGATTCGGACAGGATTAAAATCACCAAGTACATCTGTGAAACACAGATTTCTCTAACGACCCCCTGTAAAACTAGTCCCGTCCGAATAGGGCTATAGTTTCACTGAGTGAGTCATTCATTCATTCAAACGATTCATTTTTTTTCCATAATTAATCACATTAAATTGACACATTAAATCAACAGCCCTAATATTTTCATATAGTCCTATAAATACTGCTAAAAACAAATATCACATATTTTGATAATTATATAATTTTGACAAATGTATAGTTTTAGCTTCAACACTGCTGTACCCTCTTGATGTCTGGTACAAGGTCATCTTTGATGCGTCGTTTGGTGCCCCAGTCTTTGGCCAGCTCGTCCTCTGCGATCTCCTGCAGGTGGAACACTGCCACCTGAGCAGAGCGCCGGCGCACCCTGCCACTGGGCGTCCTCTCCAAATCGAGCAGTTCCTCCATCTCTGTTTTCTCCTCCTTCCTCTCCTCCATCTTCTCCACTGGCTCGTCTACTCTCTCCTTTGACTTCTCTATGCCCTTCTTCTGCACAGGGTCTTCCTGTTCCTCTTTTTCCTCCTCCTCCTCCTCGTCCTCCTCCAGCACATCCTCATCTTTACTGTCTTCCTGTTTCCAGTACTCAGCTGTGAGCTAAATGGGGTGATAAAACAGACATTTAAATACATCTGGATTAATTACTTATCAATAACATGACACTGCTTTTGACATTTTCCACATGACATCAGATCACTAGGCATGTAGTGTGGCTGTGTAAACTCACTGAGTGTGTGGACAGGGCAGTTACTCGGTGCTCGGTGCGCAGGTGGTAGTCACGGCCAGCTTTTGAGCGATAGGTCTTACCACAGTGCTGGCACAGGAAGACAGGCTTATGTCTGTCTGGCAGCTCTCTGCCACAGCGTTTCCGATGATACTGATAACTCATCAGACTGGAAAAATGAGCTGAACAGCCCTGTTTGACAGAGAATCAAACATACTTCATTAATTCACTCATTGATCTGTGGGCTGACAGTCTGTGTACAGTGTTCATTTGAAGGGGCCTGTTTGTTAACACGAACTACATTTACATACTTGGTGACAAATATGTTTCTTTACACATAGTAATTGGAACCAAGACAGAAAGAAAGACAGACAGACAGAGTCAGACAGACAGATAGATACCGTCAGATAGATACAGACAAACAAATACAGATAGACACATACATATAGACATAGACAGATAGACAGATAGACAGATAGACAGACAATATTCCTTCACGAGCCCATTTCAGCCAGACCGTAATTCCCGCTTTGTTCCAAAAAACATAAGCCCTATAGAGAACCAATTGAGCAAAAACACACTCAATATAAAGAGTTATAGAGTTCCATATAAAAAGTTACATCTTTGTATTTGTTCATAACTACTACAACAATATAACATTTTCATTTTTTTTTTATAAGGAGCTGTTTTTGTTTTATACAATATCCTGCTAAGAAAACACCATAGAAGATGGGTAAAGAATAGCTCCATCATTGATCAATGTAAAAAAAAAAAAAAAAAACATACTTTGTTAGTTTTAATAAATAAAAAAAAATTTTAACATCAAGGAAATTTATCTGCCAATTTTTTTCATTTTGCTGTATCTAAAACGTACCGAACCGTACCGAACCGAACCGTGACGCCAGTGCATCGTATCGAACCGAACCGTTAATTTTGTGAATCGTTACACCCCTAATAGATAGATAGATAGATAGAAAAACAGAATGAGAGATAGCCCAAGATAGACAGACAGACAGACAGGCAGACAGACAGATACATACATACACACACACACAGATAGACAGACAGATACATACAGACAGACAGACAGATACTTACAGACAGATACATAAAAGACAGACAAAGACAGACAGATACAGACTGACAGATACAGACAGATACATACAGACAGACAGATACAGACAGATACATACAGACAGACAGATACTTACAGACAGATACATACAGACAGACAGATACAGACTGACAGATACAGACAGACAGATACAGACAGATACATACAGACAGACAGATACAGACAGATACATACAGACTGACAGATACAGACAGACAGATACAGACAGATACATACAGACAGACAGATACATACAGACAGACAGATACAGACTGACAGATACAGACAGATACATACAGACAGACAAAGACAGACAGATACAGACAGACAGACAGATACAGACAGTCAGACAGACAGACATACAAATAGATACAGACAGACAGATACATACATACACACACACAGATAGACAGACATATACATACACAGACAGATACAGACAGACAGATACATACAGACAGATACAGACTGACAGATACAGACAGACAGATACATTCAGACAGATACATACAGACAGACAGATACAGACAGACAGATACAGACTGACAGATACAGACAGACAGATACAGACATATACATACAGACAGACAGATACAGACAGATACATACAGACAGACAGATACAGACAGATACATACAGACAGACAGATACAGACAGACAAAGACAGACAGATACAGACAGACAGACAAAGACAGACAGATACTTACAGACAGATACATACAGACAGACAAAGACAGACAGATACAGACAGACAGATACAGACAGACAGATACAGACATATACATACAGACAGACAGATACAGACAGATACATACAGACAGACAGATACAGACAGATACATACAGACTGACAGATACAGACAGACAGATACAGACAGATACATACAGACAGACAGATACATACAGACAGACAGATACAGACTGACAGATACAGACAGATACATACAGACAGACAAAGACAGACAGATACAGACAGACAGACAGATACAGACAGTCAGACAGACAGACATACAAATAGATACAGACAGACAGATACATACATACACACACACAGATAGACAGACATATACATACACAGACAGATACAGACAGACAGATACATACAGACAGATACAGACTGACAGATACAGACAGACAGATACATTCAGACAGATACATACAGACAGACAGATACAGACAGAC
The DNA here is from genome assembly GCF_003368295.1 of Carassius auratus. Classification (NCBI taxonomy): domain Eukaryota; kingdom Metazoa; phylum Chordata; class Actinopteri; order Cypriniformes; family Cyprinidae; genus Carassius; species Carassius auratus. Next base: position 105,124 of record NW_020524800.1, on the reverse strand, counting down.
AGATACAGACTGACAGATACAGACAGACAGATACAGACATATACATACAGACAGACAGATACAGACAGATACATACAGACAGACAGATACAGACAGATACATACAGACAGACAGATACAGACAGACAAAGACAGACAGATACAGACAGACAGACAAAGACAGACAGATACTTACAGACAGATACATACAGACAGACAAAGACAGACAGATACAGACAGACAGACATACAAATAGATACTGTCAGACAGATAGATACAGTCAGACAGACAGATACAGATAGACAGATAGATACAGTCAGACAGATAGATACAGTCAGACAGACAGATACAGATAGACAGATAGATACAGTCAGACAGATAGATACAGTCAGACAGACAGATACAGATAGACAGATACTGTCAGACAGATAGATACAGTCAGACAGATAGATACAGACAGACAGATAGATACAGTCAGACAGATAGATACAGTCAGACAGACAGATACAGATAGACAGATACTGTCAGACAGATAGATACAGACAGACAGATAGATACAGTCAGACAGACAGATACAGATAGACAGATACAGACAGACAGATAGATACAGTCAGACAGATACATACATAGATTCAGACAGACAGACAGACAGACAAATAGATACAGACAGACAGATAGATAGATAGATAGATAGATAGATAGATAGATAGATAGATAGATAGATAGATAGATAGATAGATAGATAGATAGATACAGACAGCCAGTGTTATCTAGGGAGACAGACAGACGGTAGGCAGGCACCAGTGACAAATTCCTACCTCACTGGTACATTTGATTTGGCCCATCTGTTTGAGGATGCAGCGTAGCCTCTCTCTCTCCTCCTGCTCCTCCTCAGACACATTTTCACTCACCGAGGGCTTACAAATGGGAAACAAATACAATGCAACACATTAGTGTCTTTCCAGAAACTCTTCCTCATGCCTTTACAACAGTGCATTTCCAATCACTGCTTTCTGAAAGCCAGATACCTGGCACTCTTCAAAATCTTTATAGAGGAGCATTTCCTCAAGGCGTCTTAGCAGCATATTTTACAACACTGTATTTGGCCTGTTAAAGACATCAGCAGGGGAAATGAGACATAAGAGACCAAACTAAACAGGATGCTAGACACCGCAACACAACATCTGGGGGAGAACGCTAAGACTGTTAAACCAAAATATGTCAGTGCTAATAACCAGAGGCACTTAAAACACAGATTTACTAAGGGGGCGGTATTGGCCTACTTGTAATCAAATTAAAGTTAAATACACAAATACTTGTTTTTCTGAATAAATCAAGCAGTATAGATAAAATCATAAAAATCATAAAATCATGTGTATGTTTTGATTCAAAAGTCAGAATCTATAGCTTACATGAATAAAAATCACAAACATGACACTTGTAAATTAAATGATTTAACATATAACGATTTATTCATTAATATATAAAAATTTTTTTCAAATGGATTATGAAAACTTAAATACAAGTAATTTTTTCTTTTGCTTTAGACCATCTTTTAATGTTAAATCCACAAATAAAATGTTTCTTTGAGTCTGAAAAAACAACAACAAAAGAGAGATTGATTTTATCATAGTTATTTTCAAGGCTTTCAAGTACTAACCAAAAAAAAAAAAAATAAATAAATATATATATATATATTATTTTGGCACAGGAGAGACTTGGTGTTGTTTGAAGACAAATATATACTGGTATCGGTATATAAAAATGATTTGAAAAACACTGGCATATCCGATTATGCCAAAAATCTTATGCCGTGCATCTCTATTTTTTTGGTCTCCATTGTTTCTATTTTCAGGCCAAGTGTACTCTAACTTTTACTTCAGTCAAGAATGTTCATTTTGGTGAATCAAATTTTTTTTGGAGTATTTTGTTTTCAACTACCTCAAAAAACCTGTATCACAGTATACACTTGTCATTCTCTTCCTGACAAAGTGTGCGGATCTTGGCAAGATTAAGCTGCAATGTGGCCCAGACCTTATGCTGATTCTCAAATGTTTGGCTCAGTGACACTCAGCACCTGGCTCAAATACCAAATCACAAACCTAAATGCACATCTTCATTAATGTTTTATACTGTTTCTGAGACATTTGGTCGTGCATAATTTAACACATTTCATTGGAAATATTGTTTGCAGCTAATGCTTGAGCCTGGCAGATGGAGCTTACATCCTCATGGCCCTCTTTAACCACCATTTCTCTCTCATGTTTTTACACTAAACCTCAAAAGGGTCACAAGGGACACCATCATCATTATGGGATGTGCCATTCCTATTTAGACATTGGCTGAATTGGACTGAAAAAAAAAAAAAAAACTGATGAAATTTACTCCTAATGCAGATTACCATGATTTTCCGTGGAGAAGATTACTGGACGGAAAAATGTTAATAGTTTAGGAATATTGAGGAAATTATTTATGTACAGAAATTAGGCTGGGTGAACAATAGACAATCATTACAGTTGAAATACTGATTGAAGACTGTTTTAAAAGGCATTACTAGACACGAGCTAGACCTTTTCCCATATGTGCAGTTAATGGTTAGAACCTAATGGATGCTTTAGGTCTTAAAGTGATGCTGGAGTATAGAGATGGTGTCAGATATAATAGAGATTAGAGGCCGATGTGGATGCAGGGCAGCTGCTGGTCCCAGAAGAGGACACTGTATGTAACATTAAACACTCTTCTGCTGCATATACTGTACACATACAACTCCACTAGTTTATTAATGATATTAAAGTGCTATAGTTACAGTTTTGTTTTTCAACCAGGTGCCTTTTTTCTCCTGTGGAGTCCCCTGGTAAGATGAAGTGATCTTAATTTGATTAAATGTACTCCCACACAACTTAAAAGTATATTTTAAAATATGTACTGGCTGGTAACATCATTTTAATTAAATAAAAGGCCACTTAAGTGAGTTTTGATGTTTTGACTAAAATACTAAAGCACAATTCTTACTGTAGTGTGTTTTTTCATTAAAAACAAACAAACTACAATTTCAACATGCAATTACCAAAATATTTTAATAAATGACATACAAGTTTAGAAATAAATTACATAAAAGCTTACTTTAGTTTACCACAAATGCTTGTCAGAAAATTTGGCAGTACACTTTAACCATATTTCAAAGACAAGTACACAATTTAATAAGAAATTTCATGTGAAGACGTACTTAAAAAGAGAGAATTGCATTTAATATAAATTTAAATAATGTACATTTTAATTGAATTGTAAATAAAATGCAATAAGGTTTATTAAAACATAACATTTGGTCCACACGTTCCTTTAAAATATATTTTTTTCCACAATAATTAGTACTCTTTATGCTAAAGTGTAATGGCTCAGATTGAAGAGAAAGAACAACACTTTTTAAGAGTCAGAACTTTTCATTTATATTCAGAAAAGCTGGTCTTAAAGTTTATGCAATTTTAATTGTTTAAATGATTTATACATTGTATTTCAAATCATATTTTCATCATTTTTGACATCTAGGAGATAAGCCCTGCTATAGATCTGCAGTTAATTTGTATTTTAAAAAAAATAAGTAAATGTGTCCTGGCACCGTCGCTCACCTTAATGTGGTCAGCCATGCTGTGGTAATTGAGTCCAGCTTTTGATCGGAACTGTTTCTGACACTGCTGACATTTGAGAGCGTCCCGCAGCTACAAGAAAAAGACCAGACTTTATGAGATCCACCTCAAATATCATGACAACATGCTTATAAATGTGACATTTTATATTCGATATACCAGTTACAATGATGTAAACAGTTTCCTAATAATGTACAAATAAAGCATTTGTAGGATTATTCCACTGAAAAGCATACAAACACTCCCTACCAGCTCCACATAACAACTGTGAGAGCTTACAATAGGGTGAATGTAAATGATTTGAACAAATTCAAGGCCTATTCACAAAATTTTACCACAAAGCAACTGTCTTCATTCAGCAACAAAGAAACCTTTTTTTTTTCTTTATTTTGTGAAAATTAACTTGCTGATCGTCTATGAGGCCCAAAGAATGGTCTGAAGCATGAGTGATCAATAAAATATAAGATCTGGGTTTTCAGGCAGACGTGAAACATGCAGTCCTATCGACCTATTGGCAGAGACAAAATTCATTTGACGACAATTATTGGCACTGAAGCGAGTGAATATATGATGCAGGATTCACTTTCTAGGTATGTGAAAATTGTACAGTGCCAAGTAAAAATTAGCTTTTGTTCCATGAACACTTTGGGGCAAAAATCAGAGGACAATTTCTGTTCACAATTATCTTTTTTGAGTTTAAAAAAAAAAAAAAAAGAAAGTATCTTAAGCTCACAAATCTGCATTTATTAAATACAGAAACTGATATTTTTTTTTACAATTTAAAATAATAGTTTTCTATTTGAATATATTTTAAAATGTGACTTATTCCTGTGATGACATGATCTTTCAAAAATCATTCTTATATGATGATATGCAGCTCAAGAAACCTTTCTTATTATTATCAATGTTGAAAAGAGTTATGCTGCTTCTTTTGTAAAATTATAAATGTTATTACTGGAACTTGTTCAATTTAATGCATCCTTGCAGAATATAAATGATTTATTTCTGCATTGACATTAACAAAAACACAAATGAGAAAATAAGGTCAATAATTATAATTTTAATGAATTTCCTTTGCCATAAAATGTCTTCTCTCTTAATGGCCATCACAGCCATCATTGATTTCCCACAGGGCCGAGGAAGAGGCCTAGGAATCTTCAACTACTTGTGACCCCACCATAATGCAGCTGATCGATTTCCCCTTTAATAGACATGTCATCATTTTTATAGAGTTATGCTATACACTTGGCTGGCAGTATAATACTCAACTCCAGATGCACACAAAGCAGGGCCACTCACAGACGCCCAATCAATAAAGTGGCCTTAATGGCTCCCTCTGGCCCCATGCACCAGGTCCTAAGAGAGAGGTGTCTAATTGCACGCCTGAAACATTCTCCTCTCCGCTTTCACTGCCATTTGGTTGTATAAATAACAGAGAGAGAGTTTGATTCCCTCGCTTTCATTCTGTCATTCTTTGGGCCTCATTCACATAATGCAAGCAGAACAAATTTCTGTGAATATCACTCATAAATCCGTTCTTACATAAACCAACCCCCAATGAACTCGGTACGACAATTTATGTATGAATATTTTTACATATGATTTAAAGTCAGAAATTCTTTCTGCTTGTCCTTCTTCATATGGAAGAGTTTGAGCACATCTGCCACTTTACGTTTGATGTGTTTAGAAAACTGAGACAGATGTTGTCTTCTTTGGAGGAGTGAGGTTGTAAGAAGAGTCCTGATGGGACGTTTGGGTTATCCTACAAGACCTTAGAATGAGGGAATTGCGGTCAACATCCTAAGAAAGGTAAACAAGTTTCTCAAACAGGGACCGATGTGTTTGATTAAAGAATAAAGTAAGTAATTCTGTGTCACTGGCACCTACAAAATAATGACTGTTTTCAAATAGGTTTCCTGAACACTTTGCTTGTTTGCTAACTGATAAACAAACAGATCTCAATGTAAACTCCATTGGCTGGGCTTGTTATTGGTATGCCCAAAACAACCTTATCTTCAACCTTATCTTCACAAATCTGTCCATTGAGAATGCTGAGAGTAATTTATAAAAAACGTGTTACTCTAAGACTACGCTAGTGCTGTGATAATGACAATAGTGCATTTCAGGTTGACCTCTGACCTTCTGACAGATCTCCATGTGCTTCTTGAGTCCATGGACAGTCTTGCGAGTGACAACAGAGCAGGTGGGACAGACCACTTCCCCTCTCTCAGAGATAGTGTTCTGCCACTGGGCTTCAGCAGGGGGAACTGAGACAGAAAGATTAAGACAATACACATTGAATGAAAATTACATTAAAGGAAGTTACACCAATGTTTAAAAGTTTGGGGTCGACAAGGTTTTTTAAAGGGGTCATATGATGCGATTTCAATTTTTCCTTTCTCTTTGGAGTGTTACAAGCTCTTGGTGCATGAAGAAGATCTGTAAGTTGCAAAGACTAAAGTTTCAAATCCAGAGAGATATTCTTCATCAAAGTTAAGACTCAGCCACACCCCGCTAAAACACCTCATTTAAACACGCCCCCACATGTCTACGTCACTATGTGGAAATATTTGCGTAATGTCGCACAAATGTTCACGCAAAAAAAGAAGGCGTGGTTTCAGTAACCGCAGTTAATGTTGAAGCAGTCATGTCAGAGAGATGCTATGTGTGTATCTAGGAGAAAGCAAAAGCACTTTATTTGTTCTTCTGAAAGTAGATGCGTTTAGACATCTTTAAGATTACTTTCTACAGAACAGCAACGCATTTTATGGACACAGACTCTGTTCCTCTTTCAGGCTTGTACTGATGGTTAAACTAAGGACATTTATTAACTGTCTTAACATTTATTTTGAAAGATGAAGCTCGCGATTATGAAAAAGGGGTGTTACATTTCATACGAGTGCTTGCGGTGTTCGATTTTCGATTTTAGGAGAGACAGGACATAAAGGACCTACAATAATGCACAGTATTTGAAAAATAATTAGTTTTTTTAACATTAAAGCATGTCAACATATTCTGTTATACCAAATACACAAAATAATGATCTTTTAAAAAAGCATCTTATAACCCCTTTAATGTTTTTTAAAGACGTCTCTTATGCTCACATAACTACACTTATTCTATAAAAAAACTTTTCACTTTCAAATGAATAATACAAATCGTTATATTGTTACTACTGTTTTCATGAATGTATTTTAAAATGCTATTTATTGTTTATTCTATAATGTTCAGCATCATTACTCCAGTCATCAGAGTCGCATGATCCTGTTATTATCAATGCTGAAAACAGTTTTTTGCTGCTTAATATTTTTGTGGAAACCATGATAAAAAAAATAATAAAATATCAGGATTTTCTGATCAATAGAAAGTTAGGGGGGAAAAATAGAAAGAAAAGCATATTTTGTAATTTTACAATTGAATTTACTGACAATTTTAATTAATTTACATATTTTTTACTTTAACATTACTAGAGTGCCATTAGGTTGAATATCATATGCATTACATAAATTTTTGGGGGGTTTTAACTTTATTTCATAATAGTACTATTTAATTGACTTGTACTTTTATTATACTATTTTGTACCATTTTGCTTTATTTGAGCTATTTTGCACTGCTTTATCATGCACACATGCAGGCAGAGCGGAGAGAGAGAGACCTGAACTGATAGCAGCAGTTTCTTTTCTGGAGGGAGCTTGACCTGACTGTTTCTTCTGGGACTCCTCAGAGAACAGAGCCCCTTCCGCCCTCTTCATCCGACCTGCTTTCAACTTCTCCTCCACCTTATTCATTCCTGTACAACACATAACAAATTACATTCAGGGAAAGCAGAGACCTCACAAGTCACAAAAATAAAAGTATGACAAAAAACAACAACAACAACAAACAAAATGGGAAAAACAAGAGAAATGAAGAAATGAGACTCTCAAACTCTCTTGGTGGTCAAAGGAGCTTGTTGTGGTGCAGTGTTTCTTGAACGTGTACCATTATAACTTCAACAGGAAATGAAACACTTCTATAATAGACCTCATAGATCCCCTATTAACACCAAGAAGGGTAATTACCATTAGAGTATACGGTTGCTAATTATAAACATACTGGGGCAGAAATACCACTGAAATCTCAAGAAGTGTTTATTGAAAGGAGGCCAGGACTAAATTCTGAAAGTCAAAGTCACTTCTGATATAACACCGACAAGAAACCACTGTAAGGTAGTCAGTCATGAAAAGAAAGGGTCATGGCAATGACTGTAATAAAAATGCCACTGAAAGTGATAAAAATTAAAGAGAAATTTAAATAATATGAGTAAAGAATGTCTCTGAAATAAATTCTGCTCTCATTTAAATTCTCAGAATTTGTTATGCTGGTAACACTTTATAATAAGGCTCCGTTTGTTAATATTATTTAACTACATTAATTAACATTAACTAACAATGAACAATATCTTCTAAGGTGTCAAACTCTTGTCAAATTCCTGGAGGGCCGGAGCCCTGCAGAGTTTTATTCAACCCTGCTCCAACACACATACCGTCTAGTTTTCAAATAAGCCTTTACTAATACAGTCTTAAAAACAAGTTGTATCTTTTAATATTAGTTAATGGACCTAAGCTAACATAACAATGAACAACTGTATTTTTATTACGATTACGATACATTTATTACGATATTGTTGATTTTGTAACAAATGTTTTACTCATTGTTAATTGCATTAACTAATGTTCACTAACAGAACATTTTTGAGATGCAAGATGAACTGGTGTAATACCAAAAACCTTAAATATTGAGAAATTTTGAAGACTCTCTTTAAGGCATGTCATAAAGCATGAAGCAAGGTCTGATGTAAACATGTAGTTTGTGATAGTTCCGTCCCATTGGGACATTTGGTGCAGCTGCGCTTCTGGGCTTAGTGGGCCCCAAGACGCAGCTCCACCTCTGGGCTTAGTGGGCCCCAAGACGCAGCTCCACCTCTGGGCTTAGTGGGTGTTGTGGTGCAGCTTGACCTCTGGGCCCCGTGGGCCTTGTGCAGGGTCCTGTTTGATAAACCTGCAACTGCCCCATAACTGCAGTTATTAACAAGACACCCGATTCGTTATTCAAAAGCAACACCAATTTAATTAGTGTATCTGACCCAAACTGTTTGTAATAAAATGACCATGACCAGAAACGCACCCACGTTAAATCTTCTACATGAGGTAGACAGAACCCATTTATTTTCTCATGTAGAAACACAGTCCAACATGTCAAAAATAATAATAAAAAGAATCCTTGTATAAAAAATATAAAACTATTGCATATATCATGTGAACAATCTATTTGGAACAAATTGTGGATACCAGTGGCATATCTACGAGAGGACCTAGGGGGTCTAGGGCCCCTCATTTACATGCAACCCCCCCCCCCCCCAGGATTTCTGATTGCTTTAAGTGAAAAAATGAAGGAATTGCTGATTTATAACTCCGAGAGACTGACGAATTAAAATGCTGCATGGTAAATGCAGTGGCTGTTTTTAAACTAATTGGTGTGATAATGTCACGTGCTGTTCATAACCTAAACTCTTGTCATCTTTTTGTGTGTGAGTTCAACAGTCACACAAAGTTCAATATTACAATTTATCAAGAAATCACGCGAAGCGAGAAAGAGTAAGTTTGCCATCTACGTCTGTACCATCACAAACATTTTATCAGTGAAGAGTTTGCCAGAATTTTTTTTTGCTTTTCTCCAAAATGGTACAATGAATTCACATGGCTTGAACATAGTTTGACAAATATTGCTATGTGGAGGACACACAATATAGCCTGCACGTATCAAACGGATAACATAATCTGAGAATACTTGTTTTCTGTTTGAACCGGTTCATTATTAAAGCATTTCTATAGAGATATTTCTCATGTCTGTGAAGCACGTCGGTTCATTTCTGACGCGCTCAAGTTCACAGGGATCGAGACAGCAGAAATAGTATCCTGTTTGGTTTCATTATTTTACAGCGCACAACGTTTTGTTGTTATTGTGAGTGTACACGAACAAATGTAGACCCTTAACAGTTTCGAATGATGTAATTATTCTTGTCTGTTTGACCAAAAAGTATTTTCCCCCCGGCGCCTCCAAGTTAACTGTCATGCGGTACAAGCACACAGCCATCCAGCCTCCACGCTCTGCACAAACACTTGAAAATGCACACATTTAATATAAAGCGGTTCCCTCATTTTCTGATGAGCACCCCTTAAAATTCAAATTCTGTGCCTGTCACCAAATTCGACCCGCTCCCAAATATTAGTGGCTCACCCGTCAGGTACCCATCTGCATGCAGGACTCTGCTTTATGGTGCAACTCCAGCTCAAGGCTCAGTGGGTTGCATTTCTGTGCTCTGTGTGTCCCAGCAGTATGTGTACTTATTTAGTCATTTACCAATGCTGTTATTAAATATTTACAGATTTTTCTATTTGATGTTGATTGATGTGCCATACAACTTCACTGTCTGATTCAGTTTTATACATGTGGACGGCACACTGTGTTTATTTTTATGGCTACAAATATATAAATCCCCCTCAAAATTAAATCCAGAGGGCAAATATTGGCCCTTAATAAAAAATGCTGTTTACTGGCTGGAAGAACAGATGAGAGGATAGGAAGAGTGATTTTACCAACTCACTGTCTGGATTAAAATTATAACAGCTTTAAAAAGGAACATAATAATCCATCTCACATAAAAATGCAAAAAGTAAAGGTTCGAAATAAGTCTTTAGCAATAATAATTCCCTTAATTACTAATTAAAATGAATTCAGACTTTGAGAACAACAGAAGTCATGATAAGTCTCCATCATTTTATAAAACGGTGTATGAGCGTGTGTGTTTGGGGTACCTTTCAAACCGAATGTTCCTGAAATAGACGGCTGCTCCCCGGTGAACTTCTTTGGAGTTTTCTGCTTCCTCCCTGGCTCAAATGAGAAGAACAACATCAAGAGGTCAAACATCTCAATAACACGGCAAAGAGCTGCATTCACGGTTGCTCTATGACAACATGAAGTCCTAAACATCAACGCTCATGAGCTTCAGCTCTAATGAAGCTCAAACTTCAGCACAGCGGAGGTGAATAAGCACCTGCTGCGGTTCCTCCGGTGGAGAAACTGACACAGCTTCATGAACCAGTCACTGGAGTAGAGAGCAGATATGTAACGTGTCTCTGTTTGCATGTGTATATGTGTTTGCATGGTCTTTGATTGTCAGCTTATGTCACACAAACACAGCTGCTCTAGCGCATTTTTCCTGATATTTCAGACATGGACACACACACACACACACACTGTCCTCAGCCCTGGATCTGGCGTGGAACAACAAACGATGGGATCGTGTTCACAAACAAAGACATTAAATAGTGGACTCACAGCATGAGCCACGCCGACATCTCGACAGACTGCGTCTCTGCCAGGCACAGACAGAGACAGCAGCCCCCACCAGCTACCAGAGAGAGTTAATGAGCAGCAGCCTTCAGACGGATCTAACACAGAGAACTTACAGACTGCTGCTTAAAGAGCCAGGCCACCATTTCCTACTAAAATCAATGAGGGCATTCTGGGACGTCTTAATGAGAACTGTTATAGCAATTTTGAGACCGAACCTTGGAAATTGTATTACAGAAAGTATAGAGTACTGTGCACTTCATCCTTTTGAGGTGGAATTACTTTTCTAGATGATGGACCTCTGTTTATGCATTATTTACATGATAGTTTGCAGAATGTTTCATCACTTAGAGTGAAAATGTGAAACATTCTATTTTTCTAACATTCAATTCAATCAAACAAACTATTTGAGATTCGACCAGCAGTTCATATTTCCCACATTGTCCCACAAATTAACTGACTTTATTTTGACTATATGACTATATTTTCAGTGCAAACAACACCAAAATAAAAATAAATGAATAAATAAATAGCATTTAATTGCAAATGTTTTATTTTTAAATTAATTATTTGAAATAAATTATAAAAAAACATTCATTATTTATTATACATTTTTACACAGTAAAGTATGTTAAATTACGTGTTTGCCCACATTTTAACTGGCAACAACACAAACAAATATATATATATATATATATATATATATATATATATATATATATATATATATATAAAACAATATATATATATATATATATATATATATATATATATATATATATATAAAACAATATATATATGTATATATATATATATATGTATATATATATATATATATATATGTATATATGTATATGTATATATATAAAACTATTTAACTGAATTAAAATTTATGTTATTTTTACATGTTAAATGTTAAATGTGTTATTTTTATATTTATAATTTAATTCCAAAAGATTAAAAAACATGATTTTATTATAATTGTTTTGTAAGAGATAAAATAAAACTATAGGATGCAGGTTTTTGCCCACATTTTCAATGGAAACAACACAAATAGAAATAAAAAAAAAGAAATTAAATTGTAAATGTATTTTAAATCTAAATCATATATTTTAATGTATCACATAATAATTCTGCTATGTATTAATTATTATTTTTAAATATTTATTATACATTTTTACATGTGCACAGTATATACAGTAGTTACTTTTTGTAAAGAAATTTAAAGAACATATATTTTGATGAACAAAAAAATATTTAAACTTTACAAAGATTTATTATAAAAGTTATAAATTATAGATTATATAGGAAAATTCTAGGCAACAGTAAAATTGTAAGCACCTGGTGGAAAATGATGGCGTACATAGACCGAAAACATTGGCGATCTTCTATCACTTGTTTGTAAGTATGCTATAACAAGTCATCCTGTCTATAACTGTCACTTTATGTAGCTGAAACTGACAAGCAGAATTCACATTCCAATGTCACAGAAAACCAAATGTTATAAAAATGCTTGTACTTGATGTTACTGGCCACAAAGTCTCCCACACCGGCCCCTGGCCAGCGGGCCAAACTTACTGTACTGTAGTAGTACCATGGTACTGATTGATTAGAATATCCATGCATTACGGTATTACATATGGTACTATTGTAATATTATGGTATTACCATGGCCACGTGTTTCAGAGCTGATATGCGCAGCATCAATCTCAGTGTGTAGCATTCTTACTGTGCTTCATTCTCTCAGGGTCCTCCTCAGGGAAGGGTGGGGGTAAACTGCTCCCCTCGCTCTCACTGCCCCCAGTGTCTACAGACGTCCCCTGCTGCTGTCTCCTGTCCAGCCTCAGGGGGGCGCACTCCCCATTCTGTGAGGGCCGAGACACCTCCTGGGTCTTCTTCACCTTGAAAATGGTGGGTGATGGAGGGCTGTTCTCCATGGGCCTGAGAGGGAGCACAGGGAACACAGGCTATTTAATTCAATCCACAGAGGACTGGTGCTATAGTAACACAAGAGGACTTCATCTGGAATCTAATGATGGCAGTGTGGAAAACAAATCATGTCCTGAAGCGATTTTTGTTGTGTGTGACTAAAGTCAAAACTGCCGCAGAAATTCATCATGCTAAAAAAGATTCCAATAAGTGACAAGGCGGTCAGTGAAAGGACACTGAGCTTTCACACCTTTTTTTGGCATTTCCCTTCGCAGGGCTTTTCTGTTGTTTGGGTTCGGAATTGGGATCAGATTTGGTGTCCGAGGTGACCCCGGACTTGTTCTCCATGGGGACCCTTTCTGGGTGGTTCCACAGCTTGTGCTTCTGAAGACGCACCTTGGTGGCAAACACAGCCTCACAGTACGGGCATCTGTGACTCAGCTTCTCTGCGATGGTCGCCTGAACGCCACACACACACACACACACACACACACACAAAGCCAGGTCAGGTTCCACATTATATTATGTTATGTTATGTTATGTTATGTTATGTTATGTTATATCGTATCGTATCGTATCATATTATATTTTTCTTCAGTGGTAATTGGAATGGTAATTAGAAAAATTTTAGAATGATTTCTGAAGGATCACGTGATCCTGAAGACTGCAGTAATGATGCTGGAAATTCAATTCTGAAAATAATTACATTTTAAAATATATTTAAATAGAAAAAAGTTATATTCAATTGTAATAAAATTTCACAATATAATTTTTTTACTGTATTTTTTTAACCAAATACATGCAGCCTTGGACATAAGAGACATTCCTTTAAAACATTTTTACAAAGCTTACTAATTGCAAATTTTTTGAGTGATAGTTATTATTTATTTATTATAAACAATATATTTATAAAAAATATATTTGTAATATATTTGTAAAAGGGAATCATTTAGGATAGACTTTTTAAATTGTTGTGCTTTGCACAGAAGTTGTCTATAAATAAATTCTCTGTAATAGACACCAAAAACAAAAAACAACTTACATTTCCTGTCAAAAAAAAAAAATCAACTGTTAGACCTCAATTTATCTGGCAGACATGATCCTAAACCAGGCTTAATTTTATAGGGCTGCTCAAGACTCATATAACCCACAGACTATCTGATTTTAAATTAACGTAGTTCTGTTCATCCATATTAATAAATGAGTGTTGGTTGCATTCATGATTGTGTATTGAAAGACTGTGGAGTTTTTACCCCTTGGCATCGCTGATAGTGATATTTAAGTCCGTAAATACTGGGGAACTCCAACCAGCAGCCTGAGCATGGACATTTCACCCTGGAACGACTCTTAAATTCCTCTTTCCACTGAACCATCATATGTGCCTAGGGCAAAGAAACACACACACACACACAAACAAACACAAGAGCTATTAGAAACTATTACAATCAATTCACTTATACACAGGCCTCTGTGAGATGTTCTTTCTCCAAATACAACAGTTGAAAGTAGTTTGGAAAGTCCCTTTACTCATTTCACAACTGGCATAAAAAATCACCCAAAATCCCAATCTGGTGTAGCCCTTCATCACGGTCCAAAATGGATATTTAAAGCTTTACTCACGGGAATAATGCGCAGCTCCTGCACCTCCACGCGAGGGCGTCCTTTCTTCTTACCCTCGGATTTCTCATTATAGGAGGAACCTGATGAACATGAACATTTCCAACCCATGTTAATAATGTAAATAATTAATAATGTGATGTTTTCCATTACATATCGTACACTTTTATTGTGATAAATAAATTGTAGTAAAGCATTCATTCATTCATTCATACCCATTTTTCTAACATTTATTATTATTTGCTGTTGACTTTATTACAGTAACATTGCCCATCATTGAATTACTTTTTGCAAGATTTTTGAAATACTGCATTATCTACAACACTTATCTAATACAATTCCTATATACAGTATAATATAAACATGTTTTGGCAGTTTACAACAAAAAGGTAAAAGCAGGTGACATTTATTTGAAAGAAATATTGCACAGGCATTTTAAAGCAAGATGTTTCACAAAATAAAAAAAGTATATATATATCATATATATAATATGTGATTACTTTGCTAGGGAACCTGTTTTCTGAGTTGTGACTTTAGTGTCCAGAAGTGTCCAAATACCATAGTTTATAATGGAAAGAAAACTTTTGTTTTGAAAATAGTTTTTTACATTTTGAAAATCATAAACCTGTTATTCGTTGGAATAATATGCACTGATGAAAAAAATGGGGCCATTCTGATTTCATGGTGGCTTTTGTGGAATTCCAATGAATCTCATCCTGACCTCTTTAATAGACATTGATTCTATCAAAGATGAACCAATAACCTTATTTTAGATTAATGATTTGCTAAGAAACTCCCCTTAACACCTCACATCACCTCATATGTTCAAGACATCCCCGTGGCGACTTTAGTGGGGCTGAAAGAACATTTAGAGACACAGTCAATTGCAGATGCTTTCTGCGTACAAATTCTGCATAATGGTGTAGTGGCATTGCTTATTTCATGCAAGTCCCAGAAGAATGAAAAATGATAGCATGTGATGGTTTTCTGGTTAGCGGAGGTCGTGGAAGGTTGCTGCAAATCTATACGAATGCTGGCAAGGTCAAAACATTGAGCAAATGGCAGATAATTACACACTAATACTCCACAGAGGCCCGCTGGCTTATGGCTGCTAAGCAACTACATAACAAGGACACTTACAAAGTGGCTTCAGACAAATTGTTGGCAGTGTGTGTATGTGTGTGTGTGTAAATGAGAGTGATAAAGGCCGTTTACAGACTAGAGTAAATGAACCATTAATTAGCATGTCTTTGACGTTAACACTAGGAGGATACACTCCTTGAGTTAAAGGAATCGAGTAGTGCATGAGTCAAGACTCCATATTCCATGTGTTCTGAAGACATACAATAGGCTTGTGTGATGAATATACTGAAATTTAATAATCATGTTAAATCATATATATAGCTGTTTTAATTGAATTAGCTACACCCCACAAGATGTTGCAATGGAATTTAAATTGGAATGACGGGAAGACTGAATTGCAACTCAAAAATGTTTTTTCAAAAAACATTTGGTCTCCTCAGCTAACCCATATTGTTATTCATTATACAGTGTCTCAAATGTTTCCCCTCTTACTCTTCTTCCTTTTTTTACCTTGTCATTTGAACTAGAACTTTCCCATCTTATTTACAAATCAAATTCGTCTACGTTTACCTGATCCCATACCAACTCATCTGGTAAAAGCCTGTCTTCATTCTCTTTCTCCTCTTATAATAAACCATATTATTCACACCTCCCTTAGCTCCAGCATTGTTCCATCACCTTTTAAAGTAGCTGCTATAACCCCAATTCTTAAGAAACCTGATGCATACCCTAACAATCTAAATAACTTCTGTCCCATTTCAAATCTTCCCTTTTATTTCCAAAATTCTCAAAAATAGTTGTAGCACAGGTCCATGCTCACCTTAGAAATAATAATTTGAGTGTTTTCAGTTAGGATTTCGATCTAAGCATGGCACGGAAACCACCCATGTGAGGGTAACTAATGATCTGTTAATGGCTGCTGATGGTGGGTCCTTTTCTATTCCTGTTCTGCTTGATTTGAGTGCAGCTTTTGATACCATCTCACACAATATTTTGTTGAACTGTTTATCCGCTATTGGTATCTGTGGTATTTCTCTCGCCTGTTTCACTTCATATTTTTCCAAATACACAGCTTGTACAACTAAAAACTTTTCAATCCCAACATTTTTATGTTAGCTGTGGTGTCCCCCAAGGTTCTGTCCTTGGTCCTCTATTGTTCCTAATTTATCTTTTCCCACTTGGTACTAGCTTTTCTAAATTTGGTATTAAATTCCACTGTTATGCTGATGATGCACAACTTTATGTATCTACAAAGCCTGGCTCAACTCTTCCACCTGTAAGTCTTACTGTCTTTATGAAATAAAAGTCTCTGCCAATTTTCTTCAAATTAATGGCAGTAAGACTGAAGTACTCGTTATAGGCACTAACTCTATTCTTTATAGAACTTTCAGCTTTTTATTATCCATTGACGGTTCCCTTTGTTTTTCTTTCCCGCCGCCAGGTTAGGAATTTGGGGGTCATCTTAGACATAACTCTTCCATTTTAAGTCTACAGTACATCAATAGTGGTCTTGATACTTTCATCTTCGTAATATTGCTCGCCTCTTTACCAAACGAGCTTCTCCATAAACTCCAGGTGATTCAGAATACAGCTGCTCGTATCATAACCTGAGGTCCAGCTATACAATACATTACCCTATCTCTTCAACAGCTTCACTGGCTTTCCATCAAATTCTGTACTGAATTTAAAATTCTTCTCCTTGTTTATAAAACTTCATAACTTTGCTCCACCTTATCTTTCAGATCTCATACAGCCTCACACCCCTTCTCGAACTCTCTGGTCTTCTTTTTTGGGTCTCCTTCTTACACCACCAGCTCGTTTAAACATCATGTTATGGAGCCTTTAGCCGCGCTGCCCCTCGCCTTTGGAATTTTCTCCTAGCTAAAATCTGTAATTCAGACTCATCATCTCAAATAAAATAATTTAACTCAAAACTCACTTATTCAGAATAGCTTATACAACATGATTACTACCTGTTCTCAGGTCTAGCATTTTTTATTTAATTTTAATTTTATTGTCAGGTTTGTAACTACTGCTTCTCTTTTTCATGGTCCATTGACATTTTTATTTACTGTTATTGATTGTCATTTTATTTATTTCTCCTGATATATGGTAACCTTGAGTAATCTGAAAGGCACCTTAAACAAAAAAGGAAATGGAGTGTAGCAATAGATCTGGAAGATCACGTTAGTCAAGCTAGCATCAGCTGACACTCATACACTGATTACACTCTGTATTTCTGTATTTGTATTTGTGGTAAATACTCTCTCTCTCTGGGTATGAACGGACAGACTCTTTCACTGGAACACTTCTCTCGTTCACAATTAATCAGGTCCTCCATCTCAGCAGCCCTGGGACTCTCCACAGAAGTATGTGGGAGGGGGATAGAATGCTGCAAAGTGAAGAGGAGGGGGAGGAAGGGCGGGTCTGAGACCAGACTATGTGCTAATTACATGTCACCAGGTCCTGCTATCAGCCCTTATTCACACCCGAACTGCAGCAGCGCCTACCTTTGCGTTTTTCTCTTCTTCCCACCGATGACCTCATTAAACAGAATGCCTACAGAGGGGCTGAGGATGCTGACCAAGGCCAGACCCTTTTTTGCATTAAGAGCTAAATGAAATAAAATTTGACCTACTGTTAATAAATGTCCCTGATCTTGCATTAAAATTATCAAATGTGACAGTAAAGACATTTACATTATTACAAAAGATTTCTGTTTCTAAATGCAGTTCTTTTAAACTTTCTAAGAATCTTGAGAATTAAAAGTATAAAGGTTTTCCACATAAAAATATTAAGCAGCACAACCATTTTCAACACTGAAAATAATAATGAATGTTTCTTGAGCAGTAAATCAGCATATTAGAATGATTTCTGAAGGATCATGTGAAAATACAGCTTTGATCACAGGAATAAATTACATTTTAAAATATACTAAAACTGAAAACAGTCGTTTTAAACTCTAATTATATTTTACAATATTGCTGATTTTGCTGTATTTTTTTTTTGTTGCTGTATTAAATAAATGCAGCAGAAAAGAGTTCTTTATAAAACATCTTATAGACCATAAACTATATATACTATTTCATTTTAAATTTCAAACCAATGTTATGTAATAGCTTATTTAAAAAAAGGGTAACAATTTATTTTACAGTGTCCTTGTTACATGTTACATGTACTAATTATAGAAATAACAATAAATTCTGCATAATTACATGCAACTAACTAAACAAACCATCATCCTAACCCCTAAAAATATAAGTGCATGCAATAAATAAACATTACTCAGTACTTAAATGTATAATCAGATGTTCACATATGTGGTCCGCAGGTCCGCATGCGCGACCAAAATAAAAAATGCGTAATATAAATATGTTCTGACAGCGCATTTCCGTACCAACACGGTTGACAGCTGTTAATGCACAATTACAATTTTAGATCACAAACTGTACTATATAAGTTTTATTTTCAACCTGAAACCATAAATGTAGGCTATGCCATGCCCTTTTCAAAGTACAATACAAAACTGTGACATTCATCCACTGACAACCTTTAATCAGCAGTGCTAAATCCGGAAGCGCGTATACTTGCCGGCAACCCGCCAAAATAAAAGCCTGCTGATTTTAAGTTTGAATAAGATGAAAACGCTTTTGTTTATTTATTTTCAGATGCTTTTTTCCAAAGCGACTTAAAATTGGGGAACACATAAAGCGATTCTTCTTAAAGAAGCAAACAAACAAAGTAATAGTAAATATTAGCATTTTATTTTTAAGTTCATTTACTATAAAATAAATGCATTTGTATTTAAGACTGCTTTTTATCACACACTATTATTTAGTTTATTTACTATTATTTAATTAAATAAATAAAGTGTAATAATATTATAACTATGTAATAATATTATCTCCATATACATCGGGAAGAAGGAGGCGGGAACCGGCGAACAATCAAAAAATCATTTTAATATTCAAAATAAACACAAAACAGCACACCAGCCCCTCGCGGACGCCTGGTGCACGCAAATAAAAACCAAAACATAAAATAATGGCCCAGGCCTGGTCCTCTCTCGTCGCTCCAGTTTTATATCCTTCCATCTCCTACGTGGGACTCGATACTGGCGGTGGGGCGCAGGTGTAGCTCATCTCCAATCATTACACCTGGCCTCACTCCTCGTTCCCACGCCTCTCGGCCCCGCCCCGACTCGCCACAAACTATTATTAATAAATTTTTTATAGTTGCATTTAATTGGTCACGCTATACGCAGTGTGAGGACCAAACCAAATCTCCAGGTTCTCTTATGAGAACCAGGCTAAAAAAATTATGTGCACCCCTGTGTATAATAACACTATAAGTCAAGTCAAGTCGTCACCTTTATTTATATAACACTTTAAACAAAACGATTTCCTCAAAGCAACTGAACAACATTCATTAGGAAAACAGCGTCAATAATGCAGATTGACAGTTAAAGCCAGTTCATCATTGAATTCGGTGATGTCATCTCTGTTCAGTTTAAATAGTGTCTGTGCATTTATTTGCAATCAAGTCAACGATATCGCTGTAGATGAAGTGACCCCAACTAAGCAAGCCAGAGGCGACGGCGGCAAGGAACCGAAACTCCATCGGTGACAGAATGGAGAAAAAAATATAATAAGTAATAATAAGTATAAGTGATAAAATAAAGTATATCAAAGCACTAATACCCTTAAATAATTAAACTGGGTAATAATGTTAAAGTGTTAAACTGTTTGGTGAAGTCATCATCTCTTTCTTTTGTTTACGTTTGGTTCTGAAAAGCCTGAAGGTGTTTTAAAGAGATTAAGTAAATTAGATTCTTACTATTATTTGACCCAGAAAGCTCATGTTTGTGGAGGGATCTTTTCTTCATCAATACAAAAACATTCCTGGGGCTTTTTTGTGGAGGTATCCCTGTTGGTTTTGTGGTTTTAGTCCTGTTGGATCAGGGATTAAACATAATCTTTGATCTCAGCTGAAGGAGGGCCAAAAAAGTCCATAACAAAAATATATGCTGTTTAAAGGAATGTTTGGGAAGCTTAAAGGAAAAGCCACGCTCGGGCTAGAGGCTATTATGGGTGGATTTGAAAGCACACTATTTATGATAATGAGATTTACAGAGGTCTGTTCGGGGCTAAATTAGGCTAAAGCACAGAAAGTTGCCTTCTTAATAGACATTGTATCAAGTGTGTGTATATATGTGTGTGTGTGTGTGTGTGAGTGAACATTACAGTACTTAAGACATAAGGAATAAAAATGCAGACACATTAGAATGACATGGGTGTTTTACTCTACTTTAGTAGAGTTTTCTGCTGAAGAGGAAATGAGGTGTGAATTTTAATTTCTGTCTGCAAATATTCAAGTCCTTCAGATAAAGAGCATAATTTAAAAAAATGTTTCTCTTGGGAAAGACATGTGTGTGTTGCTATAGGAATGAGAGCCATTTGTCTCAGTATATGTCAGGCCACTTCCAGTGAGTTTGTAACACACACATTACATGGAAAGATGTGCGCATTCCAATGCAAACTTTTTTATTACTGGTGTTTCCTAAGCAGGCGCAAAATCCAGAACTCTTAATACTTCCTCCTGCACGGTTTGGTGCTATGGACATGAATGATATTTGTGTAGCTTGTTGAAATATCACTTTTCTAAGTGAATATACTTACAAATTTCACCTGGTGAAAGGTAATGAAAAAAAAAAGATATGAAAACCGTCCTTAGACTTGCATTGAAGGAGGATAGAGAATAGAGTGGATAGAGTGATGACTTATTTTTGTAGGCCAACCCGTAAGTTAGCATTACTCCGATTCCCTTGAGAAAAAGCCAAATGGGTTTTTCCACTGATTTTGGATTACTGCAGAAGAAAAGCTCTGTGACCAGCACAAGTTTATGATTCTCATGATTTATTCATCATGGTCATTTTCACAAATGAACACATACTTTATGATTTTTAAAGACTAGATACAATTGCAAGAAGTAAAAACCTAAAAGTATGCTATAAATGAACTTACACAACTTCAACATCATCACTAAAGTTTAGACAACTCTTTAGTCTTTATTTATAATCTAAAACTTGGGAAGTTTGAGTTAGAATAGCAATTATAAACATAATGAGGCACTAGTGGAAAGTGGAAAGTAGTGAAAGTGGACTAGTGAGCAGATAAGTTTATCTGTTTGGTGTGATGAATCTCTATAGGTCGACCAATAAACAATAATTCACCAATAAACATATTTGCTTTGGGACACTGGAAGCAGAAGTGCAAAGAACTCAATTGTTTCAGAGTTTTATGACTGCAGTGCCACATTTCAAAGACTTTCAAGTCGGCTCATTTGAATCCAACCGGCAAGTAAAATAAACTAGCAACTATCTAGTGCCCTGGTAACAATCCAGAACACCATAGTAATCTCATAGTTATGTATACACAGATTTTAAATTTGACTGCTCCAGACGCATCTTGGAACGGTCAATGCGTCGTCACTCACAGCAAAAAGCAATGAGTTTTCCAATATGCTACACCATTGCACAACCTCTGGTTGTCACAACCACCAAGATTTAATTTCTGAAGAAATGGGATAAAACAAAACAACAACCCCCATCCCCACATTTCATTGTCAATTGTGATGTTTCACTTTAGCCATGGCAATTTGGTAGACATCGCACAACCCTAGCGGAGGGCTGTCCATGAGGGACAAACTCCTTTGAACTTCATCCAACACAGAAATGGCCTCATATGAAGCTGCCACAAGGGCAGCACAGAAGGCCTGAGGCCAATCCTTCAACCTGAGCCCAAGAGATCAAAGGTGAAGAAGTCGTCTCTTTAACGACTCACCAACTCCCTGGAATGATAGTTATTCTGAATGGATCCATGTACTGTCGTAGATACATAGTACATATAGTTAATATAATATCAGATATAAGTATTAGAGCCTGACCGATATATCGGCCGATATGAGCTTATTGCATTTAAATCGGCATGAAACATGAGAAACAGAGTCTCATGCTTCACTCATGTTATGAGTGTTGCATAGTTTGCCTACCAGAGGGAGCTCCGCATTTGCAGAGAGTCTGCAACTCCACTATAGAAGAAAGCGATCAGCCAAGCCACGGAGATGTACTGTTTTGACGCTTTTTTTTTTTTTTTTACATTTTGTTTCAAAGCAGCTTTACAGACATAACAGGAGAATGTTGTAATAATATGGTTAAATATAAGTAGGTAATAGGTCATACCTATTGCGTGACAAATACAATATATATATATATATATATATATAGTTTTTTTTTTTTGCCTATGTAGGAGATCCCTGTTTATTATAATTCTAATTCTAATGATGACATGAGTAATGATACATGGTGATATTATTAATACACATGCTTATTCTTTCTCTGTCTCTCGTTCTGCCCTACAGATACCTGAAAAAGGTTAATCCTACAGATACCTGAAAAAGGTTAATGCTGTAGCAGTAAAGTGTGGGACTACTTCTGCAAATACTTTAACTTTAGTATTATAATTTATTTACAGTACACACACAGACTGTTAAAACCAGCTTCAACTGGAAGAAAGTAAAAGTTTTAAATGTTTAAAATCAGACTGTTTTTTGATCATTAAAAAATATATACTTTTGATGTACAATTGTTTAGTCATTGAGACCGTAATCTAAGGCTTTTTTTAAAAACATAAATCCCTTCTGGAAAATGATTTATACAGCCCACATACATAGAACAGGCAGATATTTTGCTATTGAATGTTGTGTAAGTGCAGTTTATAGGAAATGGGTCTAATATCCAGTTTTTTTTTTTCAAAATCAAAATATCGGCTTATAAATCGGCTCTTTTCGAGTTAATATGGGCATTGGCCCCCAAAAATCCATATCGGTCGGGCTCTAATAAATATATATTTTTCTTTCTTTCATATGTGCTTATATGGGCTTCTTATATCATTTGGTGCTTTGGTGTCCTTTTGGAGTCCTTTTTTGTAAATATATCTACATTTATGTTGAAAAAAAGCTTGCAGAAAATACAGATTGTTGAGAATAACCCTTCAATCTTTTTCAGAAAAAGGGTGTAATCCGATAAATAATTTTAATCTATTGACAGCTCTAATTTTTATATATATGCATTTATATACCCCTAGAAATTTAAGATGTTGGGGCAAAAAAAAAATCGCCCTCTACAAGATTTTTCTAATAATGTCATAAGATAAGCAATATCACACGAACAGTGAGAGCAAAATCAGACGAGTGTTGTTTTTGTCCTTAATAGCTTGAGTGCAAATGTGATTTTATATAAAAGTTCAGTAAGGTATTTTGAAGATTTTGGTTAACAGTGACTTTCACTGTATGAACAAAAATACTCATTTCTATAATGATCTATTATATAATTATCTTTATCTTCCATCATTTATGTTAGGCTATTTTAGCCTAAACTATTAGGTGTAATACATTTTATGTTTAGTCAAATAAAATATTTATTTCAAAAGCTACTTTTGGGGGGTGTTTAATTAATTGGAGTAATTAATCGCCACATCATGCAATTAAAACAATTAAAATGTTTATCAGCTGACAGCCCTAACATATATAGATACATGTTAGAAAGATAAATAACAACCACCCAGAACACCCTACTTACTACACAGCAAATGTGTAAAGACAACCCACAACACCCTGGCATCTTGTCCAATTATTAATAACTGTTCCAAATCACTTTCAGAGTGTTTTTTTTTTCCAGCTAATGAACGATAAAAACATTTACAGCCAATGAGAATCTAACGACTTTAAAGAGCTCAAGTATTTAAAGGGACAGGCGACAAAACTGCAGCGCATGCTTATTACAAACAGAACATAATTGTTTTGCTCAAATAAACCACTCTATGTTCTCCAGCAACACCCGCTTAAAAAAGCCTAACACACACACATTCCCCAAGATACAAGAACAACTATTGCGCAAAGATGTCGTACATAATTATAAAATGGTAAAATATGCTCATGACCGCACACACCACACACACAGATGGGTATGCTGTCATTTTTGAGAGAGTGAGACCCTCCCAGCTGTCTTTGGCTGCAGCTGCACACTGCTTGATTTCATCCTCACTGGAGCAGGAGAGAGAGAGACAGAGACAGAAGAGAAACTCAGAGAGAAAGAGAGAGAGAGAGAGAGAGGCAGAGTAGAGTCAGTAGAGTGCTGCCAACTGCATAATGATCTCAAATAACCTGGCCACTCTTCTCTTTGCTTTGCCTACAACTACTTCCTCACACACACACACACACACACACACACATTGTTAGGGCTCCTTTCACGGGTCTTTCTGTGTACAATAATTAATCGGTATATAAAAAGCATCAATATTTACAAATCAAAGCCATCTCTGGAGCTAGTTGCCGTTATCATGTATTAAACACATAAGTGATATGATCACAGGGAATGCTGTAAAAGGCTAGATTTCTGCAGCTGTATTTAGTTCAAACACTGTTCTTTGAACATACTCTAAACACACTTTCTGCACTTCATTGATTGTTCATTTGGATTTATCAAATGAAATTTTGGTATTGTGACAACTGTGTTACGTACATAAATACTTTTACATTTACTTTGTAAAAAAGAGCTAATGCAATGCACTACTTTTCTGTCACAAATTAATTCCATTATGTTCAATCTACTTGAATATGTAAAAGTTACCTTAATTATTTAAATTGACCTCATTAACTGGGCAGTGGATCTGAAGTTAATAGCATGCATTATGAGAGTAAATACTACAATTCAGAGTTTTTACACGTTTTGATAAAAACTAGTATTATAAAACTATAAACCTTCACATTTAATTTTTTAAGAAAGGTGATGAGGCAAAATTATAAATGATTATAAAACACTTATTTTACTCTTGTTGCACTGACCTAGCCTTTACAAACGCATGAGAAAGTTTTCATTAATTGAATTAAGTTCATTGAACAAACAATTTTCTGAGTTTAGAAACATAATTTACCTCAGAATTGTGTTGCTTTTTGTGTTCAGTATGGCATGTGGCTCTAATTAGCAATTAGCTTAAAGCTGTCCTGACACCTTTGTCCAGACTGTGGCTTGGCAGTAGCACTGCAAAACTGTGAAGAAGATGGAGGAAAATCAATTTCCCTGAACAACTGAAGACAACACCCTTCTATGTGAATGTTTCTCTGACAGCTACTCAGCCAAGACATTGTATTTCCACTCCAGAATCAACGCTTAAAACCCACAGGAACTGTTCTCCAGCTTCTCGTCAGTTCTCCATCTTTATTCTCCACTTTGTTCTTCACCTCCTTCACTATCCACATTCAACACACGACTCGTCAAGATATCTTCTCTGTTCTCCTGGCCCATTTTCTGCAACCTTTTCGAGTGGTTTTGTTCCATCAGAATCCATCAGCAATTTTTTGGCCAAAATATTAAGTATTTTCTAAACATATCTTGGATACAGCGATATAAAAAATCGCTGTATCCAAGACTATAACAATAGAAGACCTGAAATATTTCAGTTGGTGTGCAATGAATCTAAAATATATGAAAGTTTAATTTTTATCATTACATTATGGAAAATAATGAACTTTTATCACAATATGCTAATTTTTTGAGAAGGGCCTGTATAACAAAAGATTTCTATTTCAAATACCGTATTTGTCGCACCTGAGTAGAAGTCGCATCAGTCCAAAAATACGTCATGATAGGGAAAAAACATATATAAGTCGCACTGGACTATAAGTCGCATTTATTTAGAACCAAGAGAAAACATTACCGTGTACAGCCGCGAGAGGGCGCTCTATGTTTTCAGTGTAGACTACAGGTGCACTGAGCAGCATAGAGCTCCCTCTCATGGCTGGAGACTGTAATGTTTTCTCTTGGTTCACTCTCTTAGTTCATTTCTCTCGGTTCATCAAATTAATTTTGATAAATAAGTCGCACCTGACTATAAGTCGCAGGACCAGCCAAACTATGAAAAAAAGTGCGACTTATAGTCCGGAAAATACGGACGTGCTTTTCTTCTGAACTTCACTTTCATCAGAGAATCAGATTAGGTAACACTTCAGATTAGGTAACATTAGTGGTCGACGGTATTGGTTTTTTACCGATATCTTAGGGAGCAGAGTAGCTGATGGCCGAAATATATATACAGTACCATGGTGTGTCAGGTATGTATTAAAACCGCTTAATGCTGAGGTAGATCCAAGTCAGTTTAATCACCGTTCCATATTAATGAACTGCTTTAATTGATTCACACTAGTGTTGTCAAAAAGATCGATATTTCAATAGATATCGATACTAAAATATCTGAATGGTACCAATACTAATTTCTCTAAGTATTGATCCACCGCTGACAAACACCACACGTGACCGCAGTGCCTGTCTCATCTCATTCACTCTGGTTAAACAGCTAAAGTGAATAGAAATGCGGCACCCCAGTGACCAGTTTTGGTTGATAAAGGACAAAGCAGTTCTCAATGAACGTGCAGTTCACCTGTGTTTAACGTACCGTGAGCTCTGGTGTAAAGGCGCACGACCCACCGTCGCTTTCTCTCAAACGCGCAAAGTGTGTGAGAGAGAGAGAGCGAGCGAGCGAGTCTTACATACATGCAGAACTGACGCGCTACATGTACGTGCTAAATAATATTCTTTGTTGTATTTTCCTGTTTGTTGTATTTTGATTTTGAGCAGCAATAGGCATACAAGAATGATTAAAGAAAATAGAAAAAAGTTATTATAAACTGTAATAATATTTCACAATATATCTGTTTTACTGTATTTTGAGTAAAAATAAATCAATCCTGCTCCTGAAGGGCCTCTGTCCTGACAATTCTTTTTGTGCATATCTGATTGGAATCTGATCATATTTAGCATGCCTGAACAGAAAAAAATCTATATCATGAAATATGATTTTTACAAACCCATTTTAATATGCAATGAAATTGCATTTCTTGAAATGGGTTTCAGTTTGACCTCTCAGATCGGATTTTGCATAGCTTTTTTTGTCTATGTTCCTTTCTCGTGTCACGTAAAACATAAACACGTCAGATATTGATTGTTCATAGAAGACATGTTGCATGTCTTTGCAGAAACAAGCTTGTGTTGTTTTGAAGTTCTTTGAAGTTGTTCAGACACAGCAACAATCTGAAGTGTGTGATGGACCAAACTCATGTGACTGAGAACCCCGTTCCAGAGAGCAGCGCTGTGGAACAGAAAATCACTGAGGACACCAAATCCTTTGTTTTAATCCCAAACGAGAAGTTAGACTCAAAAACCACACACTAATACAGTACAGTGTTTGAGCACATGTGTGTTGGTGCACACAGAAATCAGAAGCTATAGAGGGTCTGCTAAAGCCATCAAGTCTGTGCAGTATTATTATCAACAGCTGAACTCACTGACCCCCCTCTCCATTTCCCACTTTCTCTCATTGTTCAACACTCATTGTTCATTTCCTCATGCTTTTTCCAGATGAGAGCATGGGTCAGAGCAGCATAAAAACATAACCCCCTTTTACCCTCAGAGAAATACATTTCACATTTCTCAGAATTTGTTTTCCATCGAGAGCTGGGTAAATGTACAGTAATAATTACTCTCTGAATCATTAGTAATTTCTCCACACATATACAGTAAATATATATACGGTCACGTGGTGGAAAAGATTACAGTGTCTTATTACATATAATAAATAATGTGGAAACACAGGAAAAAGCAATGCTGTATGAATTGACATGATTGTAGAAAGCCAGTAAATCTACTGTTTATAGCCTAAATGTCTAAAGTGGACGTAAACTAATGGGAGGACAGCAGAAAACTTCTCAGAGGGACATTGTTTACAGTTACATAATGATTTATGAACTTCGAAGCATATTTGTTTCGAGCATGCTGTTTCAGAGTAGACAGATGTTACAACAAAATAAAATATACATAAACCTGATCATACATTTTAGGAGTTACCAATGATAGATTTCAAATGAAAATTGATTTTGTATTGCTCTTTTATGCATTACAATTCTTATAATTAAATTAGTGAATTTGGTGAATTTATGTGGTGGGAAAAGACAAAGTTCTAAAGCACATAATTTAGGGATAAGGAAATTAAGAAAAAATTTACTAATAAAGTATCAAAACATGATCATCGCTCACCTTTAATGTGGAATGCAGCTCATTAGTGTCAACAGGACAACAGATTGTTGCCCATAAATATAAACACATTTTCTACAAATAATGCCACATAAATGCTTAAAGGGGACATCGGATGCCCATTTTCCACAAGTTGGTATGACTCTTTAGGGTCTTCGTGAAATGTCTGTAACACACTCTGAAAAAAATATTAAATTGCGGGTGATATTTTTGCTGAGATTACCACTGGAGACGATCAATGTACGGTATGACATAAAAATTGCATGCAATGCCTTTTTCCTGCTCGTTTTGCGATCACAATTTTTGTTATTGTGCATCAACGTTTATATTTTACTTTATAATTTTTACTAATATTGCTACTCGTTTAAGATCTTTAGTCTATTATGCTTTGTTAGGTGTGAACTTCATAGTATTTGTAGTGTACTTGCTGTCTGATAATCGCAATAATCTTTGTGCTCCTTTACCTTTTTATAAAGAAACTATCAGTTTTAAATATTTCATATAATAAATATATTTCAAACTCCTAATGAAATTCAAACAATAAATACAGTTTTAACGCAGCATGTTAAATAGTTCACCCTTCTAATGAGAACAGAATTTTCATTTTTTGGGTGAACTATTCTTTTAATATAACTAATGTAAACTCAGGTTTACTATATATTATTCTCCCGCTCTTTAAAAAGAGAAAAGAGCATTCATCTACAAGCCACTCTTTTCCACCTGATGTACAGATCACACAGCACAATGTCTGTTAAACTTGCACAATTCATCCTTATTTACAATCCTGAAGGCCAAAATTTACCTACAACCAAAATTAACATTCACCAACTGCCAAATGCGAGTAGATATTGGCTTTAGTGAGTACATACATATGATTAATAAAATTGTTTGAACAATTTACAGAATTTTAACAATAGTTCAAATCTTAACCAAAAAGATCAAAAGTTTTCAAATGATTTAAAGGAAATGAATGAATTACATTTTGTACATTATCATGAACTAATATAATGTTTTGTAAAATCTGCACTACAGGAAATTATATTATTGAAGTAGAACCCTAAAGTTCAAATTCATATTCTAGTCTTACACTGATTCAGTACAGTAAGTCTACCATATGATTTATGGTTTAGCCTGTCTGGTCAGAATTCTTATTAAATAGCAGGGTTACATTATTCCTGTGTGTGTGTGTGTGTTATGTGATGTCTGTAAATATAAAGACAAGGTCTGGCTACTTCTAAACAGCAACCTTTGGTAACTTCCAGGGAATCATCCATTGTCGAAACAAAGAAACAAAGAACTACAGAGAGTCAGCAATGGAAAGTAAGAGTTTATGCCAAAACAAAATTCAAAACACAAAGGCAGATATGACACTACGGAGCCCCATGCATGACATACTGAAAAAATATAGACATATCGTGGCCATGACCACTACATAAATGTATTCCCTCGTTTTAGTTAAATCATGGTCATAAATTAAGAATTTGTTCTTATTTTAGCAAATCATGGCCAAGTGGTTCTAATTCATTCACTCTTTTTTTGGCCTTATTTTCAATAAAACAAAGCAAAGTAACAAATTAATGCAATGTGGCTATGATTTACTAATAAATTATTAAGTCATTGGAATGAATTTTTAACTTGTTGCTATAATTTAACTAAAATTAATTAATTAATTAATAAAATGTGGGAACATATTCTTAATTTGGGAAAACAAATTCTTAACTCAGTGCCAACATAATATCATGTTTAGTCTTTGTTTCAGTTTCATTTCCTTGGACTTTTAATTTGTTTTCCAGTGTCTTATTTCTGTTTACTTCTGTTTAGTTACTAGTTTATTTCGATAGTTACTCATTGGTTTTTACTGATTACGTTTGCCTGCCCCTTGTTTAGTTTCTCATCCACTTGTGTGACTATATGCTCTCAGTAATACGTACATGTATCGCCGATTGTTGGTCATCTTAGTTTTTGGTTGTAAATAAAGGTGTGATTGCTTCCTCGCTATCACAGATGCAATATTAACAACATCTGATAAAAAAATTTTATTGCAAGCGGTCTTTAAAGGGGATATAACACACACAGTTTCGCCAATCTCATGTTAATCTTGAGTACCTATAGAGTAATACTGCATCCTTCATATCTCTGAAAAGTCTTAGTTTGATCAGATTTATAAAAGAAAGATACAGCTTTAGGATTCTCTCTGAAAACAGCAGAGCTCCTGGAGGCGTGTCGTGGACGGAGCTAAAGAGTTGCGAGCACGTTCGTGTTGTTTTCTTTATATGTACTGTATTACCAAACAACCAAAAATACACTTCTTTGAAGACATTCTTCTGGAGCAAGTCCTGTGCAGTGCTGCCGACGACTTCCATAAGCCGAATGAAGCACACTGATGGGCTGCTCTTTCCTTCGATCTGGTTGATATGTGCACGCTCTACTGGGACAAGGAATCCCACCTTTCATGATGTCATACAGCTCGAAAAAAGTAACTTTCAGAAAATTATACGAGCCCTGAAGGATTGTATTTGGCACAGAAATAATCTGTCATACATCCAAATACTTTTTTACAATTTTGGCCATGTTAAGCATGAGAATCCACTCTTTAACAGTGTAAATAACTGAGAATGCATGACATAGCATTAGACCCCCCCCCCCCTTTATTTCTGGGCAAACAAAATCAAAACCTATTATTTAAC
This sequence comes from Carassius auratus, assembly GCF_003368295.1. Classification (NCBI taxonomy): domain Eukaryota; kingdom Metazoa; phylum Chordata; class Actinopteri; order Cypriniformes; family Cyprinidae; genus Carassius; species Carassius auratus. The sequence goes on along the minus strand of NW_020524800.1, from coordinate 73,647 downwards.
CACACTGACTTCCCTGTGGGACCTTTGTTTTGCTTCATAAAACAGCTATTTCTTTTTCTTTTTATTATTCAAAAAATATTCATTGTGAGTAAACATCTGTTATATAATTTATTAAGTATAACATTGCTGTTAAATGAATTATAAAAGAGCCCAGCAGGTGGTATTTTACAAAGCTGCAAGCCAAACCCAAATGACTCACATCATATTGAGCCAGTGTAAAAAAGCAGAGCGAACTGAATTTCTGAATGGATTCAGATTTCTGCAGCGATAGTGAGACTGGCTGAGTGGAGATGAGTGAAGTGTGTGTGTGTCTGTGTGTGTGCCTGTGTGTCTGTGCGTGCGTGTGTGTGTGTGTGTGTGTGTGTCTGTGTGTGTCTGAGTGTGTGTGTGCCTGTGTGCGTGTCTATATGTGTGTGTGTGTGTGCGTGTGTGTGTGTGTGTGTGTGTGTTTGTGTGTGTCTGTCTGTGTGTGCAAATTTTTAACTACTCTCCATAAAGCTATGGCACATCATTGGCCTTGCAGAGCTTGTACTAGGCCTAATCTCCAGCTATCATCTGCTGACACCGGGCCAAGAGTCTGCAGTAGTCCCAACATCCCATAATTCACTGCTGCTGATCATGCTCCAGGAAAACGTTGCCCTTGTACACTAATCTAAGAGCAGACAGAATCATCAGCCTCAGCAGCTGCTAAAACTATTTCAGAACGGCCTTTTCAACTGATAACATACAAATTTAGGTTCCTCTTTAAATTAAAAATTAAATCTGCCAAACATTTCTTTCATCAAGTAGGCTGTTGCTCAGGGATGATGGGTTATCAGTAAAAAAAGAAAAAAAAGAAAGAGGACTATCAAATCTGTCATCAAGATACAATGTCAACAGTCTGACACTGACTCAATACTGGACAAACGGGACTATTCCTTTTAATGGCAAAAAGAAAAGGGAAAACATAAATATCTACACTTACTGCGTGCACTTGTACAATACATAGGGCTAACATCTTATGAACCTCAGATATGAGCCATTTTTATCCCTCGATGAAGCAACACTTGACACTAGTACGTTTGAAATTGGTGCAGCACCAATTTTGTGCCATTAACCTTAAAATGCAATACCAAGGTATACTGTGCTATAAGCCTACTTGTTAAGCTTAAATAAGAGAGAGCATGGACAGATGCCAGGCTGAAAATGACACACTCAAACTTTGTTTCTGCATGTGATGTGGTTTGTGTTCACACCTAGCAGCTCTCTTCAGTGATGGTGTGGAAGGGGCGGCGCTCAAGCAGTGAACAGATGGACACAATGCAGTGGGTCAGAAATGAGCTGTGTTGTCTCCGGCAACCTGCCACCTGACAGCATCAGCACCACAGCAACACCGCCGTCCAATAAAAGAACGGCCGCTGAATTTCTGAATTAGGCGACGAGAGTCTAATATACAAAATATATGGACGTGATCCAATGCCGTTCGACAACTGTATATATATAACAAATGTTTCTTGAGCAATAAATCAACATTTGAGAATGGTTTCTGAAGGATCATGTGACTCTGAAGACTGGAGTAATGATGCTGAAAATCCAGCTTTACATCCCTGGAAAAAATATATTTTACAATATATTCAAATAGCAAACAATTCTTTTAAATTGTACAAATATTTCACAGTATTACTGTTTTACTGTGTTTTTTGATCAAATAATTGCAGCCTTGGTGAGGATAAAAGAATTATTTTAAAAACATTAAAAAATATCACTGACCCCAAACTGTTCAATGGTACTGTATAAGCTAGACTTATTTCTAAGTTGTTAAAATGCTTGAAAAGAGTGCTTTTGCATCTTTACAAAGTGTAGTTTGGGATATTTTAATGTAATTAATACATTTTATGTCTGAAATACTTTTTGTGGCTGCTGTGAAATGAAAATATCTGAAAGTTTCAAGACTTCTGTAACTATTTGAATGTAAGCTAACTATGATATATTAAGCATTGTATAAAGTAGTTATAGTGTTACCAAAGGAATTTCAGACGGATATGTTTTCAATTTGCCTTTTCATGCTAAATAAACACAGTCATATATAACTGTGACTTAACCTTGAGCCAAAAAACCAAACTATACTTTCGTATGCTGTTTGTAATAGTTTTCCAGACTCTCTGACAGGAAAGAGGCCAATTATAAAGAGGCATATGTTACACTCGCACAAAAAGGTCTTGAGACACACAGTCAAAAAGTGTGTTTGCTCCACACTGACTACAATTACAGCAGTCAGTAAGAATGACCTTATTTGTTCCTACTGCCTCTTTCAGCTGCACTGGCCAACTGCACACAGCTGTTGACAAAGGCTTTCCAAGCAAGCACTGCGATCATTCAGCTTCCCACAGTAGAGAGAGAGACGGATAAATAGTTTCAGAGATAGAGAAGAAGAAAGGGAAGGAAACTCTGACAGGGATTTTATTAATGGGCAGTACAGTTCACACATACTGCAAAAAGTGAACACACTGTAAAACATATTTTCATAAAAAAATTTACCACATCAGTTTTTTTTCTTCTCGTTTTAAGCATGAATCTAATCATAAATGCTACCTAAGATAAAAAGCTATTTTTTATCTTAAGAGTGTTTAAATATTTATTTTTTTGGAAAAGACAAAAATACTGATTAAGAATTTTTGAATCTTAAAACTAGTTCTTTTAGTTTGACTCTTTTTGTGTTTTTCTTTTATCTAGTTTCTATTTCCAGCTGAAGCTCAGTGTTTTATTTTTTCCCAAGTATTATGGGATCACTCTAAATGAGAGCCAAGTATATAATGAAAAGAAGACAGCATATTTTCAGTGTTCTCTACAATCCCCATATTTTTGCTTTAACTGACAGTTTACTACAATTGATACAGTATCTCACACTGTCAACAAAACAGAATGGTTGGAATTACCCAAAATGTTTTTACGCCTACCTGTGATATCAAGAACTCCAACAGTGAATGTAGAAAAAGAATAATCGCTCCAATTTCCCCAAAAATAAGAATAACTTAAATAATAAAATGTTGATGAAGAAGTATATAAGCAACTAACATGACTAAACACCTCTTAATTTTTTTTTTAATTAAAATTAATCCAATATAAACCATCAGATCTTTTCCACCTTTAATGCAATACTGAAACCAACTAAATTCAAGAACAAGAAACAAACTAATTATTATTATATACTTTTCATTTTAACAGGAGTGTGTAGACAGTCATATCACTAATAACACAGCTTTTCACCGCATAAATAATGAAGACATAACATGTTATTTGAGAAGAAAGTGTTTCAAAACCATACTTGTTTATTATCTTACATCCATTACAGTGTACAAAACAGTCATTCTGGCAAAAAGACAAACACTTCATATTTCCACAGGTCTACTTTTATTACAGAAATTTACAGTAAATACTGCCAAAATCAATTGTCAGTTCACCTTTTAGTGCTTAATCCAGTCCTGCACACACACAGTCATTTACAGGAGTGATAACTTTATTCTACAACTGAATTAACACCCAAAAAAACACAGGTAATGACAACCACAATTTACAAAAAATAAATGCAATGTGTGCAAAACTGAATTGAACAACTTCAAGAAGTTACAGGGTAGATTAGCGTTGCCAGATCTTCCTAAAAAACAACAACAGTAGCAAATATGAACCAGCCCACAATAAACTCAAATCCAAACGCGTTATCTTGGAAATAAGCCACCTACCTAAATATAGTGTCCTGCACCTGTCTACATTATTTACTCCATAAACTGAATTGCTTTATGAGCCGAACCCAAACAACAAGCCCAAAGACACTTAATAATCATTAATTATAAGTGTACATGGCAACCTTTCAAGAGCGCTCCCTGCAAAGCAGCCTTCCAAGCAAAAACAAAACAACCATCACAGTTTCGAGAGTGAGATCACTTCCAAACACAAAACACACAAAATGAAAACTTAGAGGGTTCACTCCAGCATTAAAATGTGGCTGAGACTCATGAAACTTTACAGTGTGTACACAGCCAATAACTGAGATGATATTAGTTGTATTTGAATGAAACTAGAGAAAGCGTGGCAGTGTATTATGAGAGATGTGAAAGAAATCCCGGCCTCAAAAAACGTTGCTAATGACAAAGTTTATTATTGGAGAATAACAGAATGTTGCGACTGACCAATCAGAGTCAAGTGTTCCAGTAATAAAAGACTGGGAATCTTTCTGACCAACATTGTTTACATATAGTCAAACTTTTTCATTGATTATCAGTTAATAAATATCGGGTTTACAGATAAATGGCTCCAACTGGATGTTCTCTAACCAGCGACACTATTAGCTATTAAACCGTTGCAATTTCAACAGTGTCACAGGTAAAGTGACTTAACAATTGACTGTTATCTTTCTATTAATATTCAATGCAATCAGGCTCATACTGTAAAGCCTAAACTAATATTCGTTCCTCCATAATTACAAATGGACTTCAGGGGGATAAAAAATTAAATGCTACAAAACTTGTTGAACACATCCCTTTTAAAGTAAGATAAGGCCATTCCAGATATTACAAACTAAACAGCTGCAACTGTGCAATTCAGCTGCCTACATCAAACTAAGACAAGACAAGTGTCTCGCAATCTTGGCAGAAGAAACCATGCACTGTCACAAACACACACACACACACTTTCACACACAAATGACAATTTGTGTTAACCCACATCCCAGAGAGGCTGGCCGGCGTGCTTTGTGTCCGGCTGACGGTGGCAGTGTGACATCACAACCGCAGCTAGGAAACATAATTCTTCATGTCTGAATTCCTTCCAGACACATTGTTACAAGTCAAAAGCAGTAGCCACAACCGCAGGCCACATGGGAACCCAAAAAGAATATGTAAATACACAGAAAATCTCCTTCTTTTACCATTATGTAAATCATTCTGCTAAATCTCAATGCACAGAAAAAAACACACACACTCTCTCAATGGTTTTCCCATTAATAAAAACATAAGATAAGAATATAACGTGTTCCTAAGCCACTTCATCAATTCCCTGTGTCACTTACGCTCAGGCGCTCAGCATATAGGGGCTACAAACTCAGTGAAATATATTCTCCAGCAGAAAAAGTCTGTCTGACGCTGTGAAAGCAATGAAATGCTCTTCACAATCTGCAGTAAAATTCAAACAGCACGGCCCGGCACAAATATCATTCTCCCAGCTCATTTGGGAGTCAGCGCCAAGTTTGTTTTCCACCGGACCTCTGCCAGGCTGCTTTTTCACTTCAACTCTGAGCAAAGAATTATGGGATTTTTAGGTTCAAAGCAGTAGCTACATCAATTTTAGCTCAGATTTTGCTTAGCAACCAAAACTGTGCTACAGTTGGCACATTTTATGTTTACGAGATCACTAAATGAATGAAACAGCTGAATTACATAATTGTAGTACAACAAGCCTCTCCATTTAGCAAAAAAAATCCATTATCATTAAATCCTATCAAATTATGGGTACCAGAGAGATGCCATGAAAGCCCAATAGTGAAAACAAAAAAATAATGAATATGGAACTTCCTCTTGTTCCCTTGCAAAGTACTTGATTGCTAAAAAACGCAAACGAGCGGACTGAACGCTGAACACTGAAACATTGCTCAGTTTCTCACTAGAGCTTGTTAAACAGCAATATATACACATACTCAATCATGACATTTCTGTGCATCAGATTGCTGGTCTGGATGTGAGTTAGAGTTGCTTCATATCAGAATATCTCTCGCTATAGAACTGGGGTGTAACACTTGTTACAACTGGGTGAAATGAATAGTCAACATTGAAACTTTGCAGACGCAGCTCCAGACACACTCTTAAGAACATGTTAGAGCCAATAATGGTGCATTTTAAGTCTGGCTTAATGCAAAATAATGATATTTCACCCTGTTAACGTATTTGCAAACCTTGTTATGATACTTACATTGCATTACAAGCCATTAAAATAATCACATTTTAATGGCGCACTATGGAAGTTTTTTTTTTTTTTTTTAATGAAAAGCTAAAAGGTTAAAAATTAACAAGAAACAATTATTGAGTACATTGATAAATAAAAAATAATCTGCATTTTAAAACTGTCCTTGCCTTACCCTGATTTGCAAGGGAAAGCTTATAATAATGATTTATAATTTGATGGGAAATGTTTTACATTATTTGTCTTTGTATGTCATGCAATGCTGTTACATAAACTTTTACATGCGATGTATTTAGGTGAAATCTAAACAAACTTTACAACACACACATTACGGCTAGATAAGTGCTGTTTACCAAAAAAAAAAAAAAATCAACATACATGAATGAATTGTTCAGGATCTATAACATGTATTTAGAAAACAGAGGAATTAGAATTTGTAGATTTTTTATTTAATTCCGATTTGTTGTATGTAGCAAGTACGTTTCCAGAAACTGGTGTAAAAATAGAAATAGAAATAGAAAGTGAGTCAGTTCTGTATGGTAAGAGTAGCCAGTCATTTCGATGCCATGAAATGGCTCTGTAGTTTCAGAATGACAGAGCAATTTGTTTCAGTCTTTCCTGAAGCACATCTTTTTTCAGTAAATGTGTTCCCATCACGGTTCATACAGCTTAAGTGTTTCTGTATAGTTTTTATGCATATTTTGAGAATCTGAAACGAATGATGATGTTTCTATCCAACATTTTATGCAATATCCTCAAATCTACATAAAAATAAGTTGATAGAAACTTAGCTAATAATATATTTAGCTTAGCTTTAGCTTCCTAGATTCAGGTTTAGCTGCAGTCAAATAATATTATATTTCGGTTAATTGTATATTTGAATTTTATGTTTTAAGAAAATTTGTTGAGATCCAAAAATTAGCTGCCACCAAACACCTAGCAGTTAAAAACCACTTTTCTAACTCTAATGTTAAGCTGAATAATCAATCAGCAGAAACTGATTGATTTCTGCTTTTTTGGATGCATTTTGCATTTCATTTTTTAATAATCATTCAAATAATTGTTGATTTAGACATAGTTTGTTGCAGCCCTACTAACACTGATCCAGATTGATGTCTATCTTATCAATTACAATGAGACTGTAGCAACTGTTATCAGTGCAAAGCTGCATAATTTCTCCCTTTAACTACCTCTTTCCATTCCACTTGTCCATTTACACAGTTTTGTTCAGTGCTCTGCTTTAGGAATGTAGAGAAAATGACACAAAGTTCAGTTTTACTCCAGCACTGAGCGTTTGTATAGGACTAAAGTTCATCCATGCGGGGAGATGGTACATATTTCACTGACATTAAAAACAACCGTACTATCAGTAGAAGGACTTCATCTGTCAAAACACCTTTCACCATAATAAGGCAGCCATCATTTCCTCTCTTAAGCACACAAGTGTGAAAACGCTTGTCAAAACCTCAGAGACGCCAAACAGGTTGAAACAAGTGTGCAGTTGAAAATAAAAAGTGTAAATGTATTCCACAGGCTTGAATAAAGTTGTTCATTCATTTTTATTATGCCTGCCATGTAAAACAACAATGTTTGGTAAATGCCACCTGCATAAACCAATGATTTGTCAACATTTGACATGCCCTGTGCAGATCTTGACTGTATTTTTAAAACCCCGAGCAGCTTGCGTTCTTACCGTGATTGTTGTTTTCAGTGCTGCACATTCGGGCCGTCTCTGCGGGGTGGGCCTGTTTGGCAGTGCGCCCCTTTGACAAGCCCGAGGAAGGCTTCACCACCCGGGCACCGCTGGAGGTGTCCATGCCTGTTTAGGACACAAATAGATCATGCCACAGGAAATTGCATTATCTGCACACAAACAACATAAACACAAAGAGGCTCTATCTATCTGCCTTTGTATCTATCTGTCTATCCATACATCCATTCCTCATGATTACTTGTATTTATTTATATATTTCAATATGCATCTGAAAAAAGGAATTAATCAAGTTAAAACTCTGCTGAATGCATCAATCCAGAAGGGGAACGGGTGGATTATTGCAATGAATGCAGCCTGATAATGACTAATTAAAATAAACAGCGCTGATTAGAATGTGATCATACTTTCTTATTAACTCCAAATCAATGTCATTTCAGTTCTTCATCAGGTTTGGCCTAATGGGTCACTAATCTGTGTCTTTTTATACCGCCATTAATTCACTGTTCTATTATTTGCTGAAAAGTGGCCGGGCATACGGCTAATGTATGATTTATCACGTGTCAAAGGAGATTTTATGAACTCCACTGATAAATGTTTCATCTAATGCACACCGTGGGAATGTCTCGCTGTCAGAGGCGCTATAGTACATTTCCGGTGAGTGCTAATTGAGAGGGTTCACTTCAGGCAATAAAGCGTGATGATGACAAACATTCATAAGACTAAGAGTTGAAAAGCTACTGTACATCTATGGACACACACACATACAGCACGTCTGAAAGAGATGTGAAATCAAGCTGTTACCCCTTTAACCATCACAGCATACTGCATGTGACAGGACGTGACAACCATTCCCTTTTAAAATGGCAACCAAAACAACAGGTACTTCTCACAGCTGTGCTATTAAACCAGAAACCAGGCCCGCGTTATGCATCAGCAGATCACAGAACGGCCCTCACATCACCTGACACACAGAGAAGAGCCATAGATCTTCAAGTGCTGAAGATCATTACACCAAAATGATTTATGGCCCAGAGACTGAAGCTCATTTGTGAGCCAAAAGTTTATTTCAAAAAGGAAAAGAGCAATAAGGTAATAGTAAAAGCAGCTGGTAGGACTAAGTGCTATGGTATTTGGGGAATTTATCACACACTTTAGAAAGGCCTTCGATGGAAGTGTGCCTACACAATCAGAGAAACACACAAGGCTCATTCCTGCTATGCAGCACCTATCAAACTGTAACTTCTGCAGAATAAATGTGCTCGAGTTGTAATTTAAGCAAGTACTTCTATTTAAAGAAAGAAAAAACATATTATTGCAGACTTTCAGAATCAAGAACTTCAACATTATGAATTATAATGTCATTCTTTACACAATAAACGCAAAAGAAACAGAATGGTTACTTAAAAGGATGACAATCAAGAGCTGACATTAATAATTTCTCAGAGATTCAGCTTGCAATATGATGCCAACTTGAAGTTCACTTTTATACACTCACCTAAAGGATTATTAGGAACACCTGTTCAATTTCTCATTAATGCAAATGTCAAATCAACCAATCACATGGCAGTTGCTTCAATGCATTTAGGAGTGTGGACCTGGTCAATACTATCTCCTGAACTCCAAACTGAATGTCAGAATGGGAAAGAAAGGTGATTTAAGCAATTTTGAGCGTGGCATGGTTGTTGGTGCCAGATGGGCCGATCTGAGTATTTCACAATCTGCTCAGTTACTGGGGTTTTCACGCACAACTATTTCTAGGGTTTACAAAAAATGGTGTGAAAAGGGAAATACATCCAGTATGTGGCAGTCCTGTGGGAGAAAATGCCTTGTTGATGCTAGAGGTCAGAGGAGAATGGGCGACTGATTCAAGCTGATAGAAGAGCAACTTTGACTGAAATAACCACTCGTTACAACCGAGGTATGCAGCAAAGCATTTGTGAAGCCACAACACTCACAACCTTGAGGTGGATGGGCTACAACAGCAGAAGACCCCACCGCGTACCACTCATCTCCACTACAAATAGGAAAAAGAGGCTACAATTTGCACAAGCTCACCAAACTTGGACAGTTGAAGACTAGAAAAATGTTGCCTGGTCTGATGAGTCTGGATTTCTGATGGTAGAGTCAGAATTTGGCGTGAACAGAATGAGAACATGGATCCATCATGCCTTGTTACCACTGTGCAGGCTGCTGGTGGTGGTGTAATGGTGTGGGGGATGTTTTCTTGGCACACTTTAGGGCCCTTAGTGCCAACTGGGCATCGTTTAAATGCCACGGCCTACCTTTGCATTGTTTCTGAGCATATACATCCCTTTATGATCACCATGTGCCCATCCTCTGATGGCTACTTCCAGCAGGATAATGCACCATGTCACAAAGCTCGAATCATTTCAAATTGGTTTCTTGAACATGACAATGAGTTCACTGTACTAAAATAGCCCCACACTCACCAGATCTCAACCCAATAGAGCATCTTTGGGATGTGGTGGAATTGATTTTTATTTATTTTTTCAGACAGCGTTGCATGTTTTAGAGTGGCACAAACCAGTTAATGCCACAGAACTTTACGAAGTTCACTGCTAGTATTTTTTAAATGTTAGTTTTGGTTTTTTTTTTTTCCCCCATAAAAAAAAATAATAATGATGTCACTTCCTAGAAGATGATGTCATAAGGACACAGCTTTTTTAAGTTTAAGATTTTGCCAGAGACTAACATGATGGAAAGTCACACTGATGGTACATGTAGAATCTATGGTTAATCAGAACATTATTCCCAAGATTGCAAAAACACAAAAATTAAGATGAAACACCTGTAATGTTTCTTAAATTACCATTAGTTCATCTTCATCCCACAACAACATTCAACATTTCAACAAACTTTTAATAACCCAATATACTAATACATGACAGGGACATGAAAATGTAGGCCTATACTGCATTGTAAGGATGACCCACATAAGACTTTGTAAGTGCTCCCAACATTGTGTGAGTGTTTGTATGATATCTGAAAGTTTACCCATAAACACCACAACACACCACATCCTCCTATACTTCATTACCAAAAAAGCTTTAACACCTCGTAACGCGTTAAACCAAGCTTGTTGCCTTTATTGGCAGTATTGACAGATAATGGACTTCTCGAAGACCACACCTACCTGGAAAGCCACCCAACACTGACGGGTGAGCGGGTGAGCGGGTCACCCACGTGGGGTCAGGCTGTAGCCTTTGCTCTCGCGTCGCGCCGCTTGACTTTACATGGCAAACGCACCTGACGCGCGGGGGGTCGCGGACAGACGGGCGTCACGGTCGGTAGCCACACTCACGGCCCCCGCTGCGCGTGTCCGCGGAGGAGGATGATGAAGAAGAAGGAGGAGGAAGAAAGACAGAGCAAGCTGATGCAAATGCCCTCAAGCCGAGCACTTTCACCGTGTTTCCAGACTGCACCCGGAGCCCCTCTTCATTAATAGCTATGTAATCCACGAGCTCTCGCATTAAAAATCCAACTCAAAAGCACGCGCACAAATACGCAGAAACGACGCCAAAAATATGAAAATACAAGAAGCTTTCATAGGCAGTGAAGCAAAATGGCGACTTTAATACGAAGGAGGAGTAAAAAAAAAAAAAAAAAAAAAAAACAACCCTCGCGCTGTTGCTAAAGGAGGCACGGGGATATGTTTAGTGCAGTAATCGAGGCTGGAAGACGTGAACGCGACGGAAAGCGGAGGGGAAGGCACAGCGTCGCGCGATTCCGGTCCTTACCTCGGGATTATGCCGTGTATTTGTATGATAGGGATATTATCTCCGCGAGCGTGTACAGTAACAGTATGGGTGCTGGGTCGCGCGCGTATATCCGCCGCTGCCTTTGACAGTTGTGACTACAGTCGGCAGGCAACTTGCAAACTCTCGCGTTATTATTTATGATCACTCATTTTGTTATCAGGCCAATCATTTAAGTATTTCTGCATAATAAAGCCCCTGCCTGAATGGAAGCGTTTGATGCGGCTCCACGTCATGCCGCTCGCTTATGACGAAAAGGCTTCGGCCACAATGTATCTTTCTAGCGGACACATAATATTACACAGCATTATTGTGAGTCTGTGCGATTCTAGTTTTGTAGAAAGGATGACTTAGTTTTTAGGGCAAGTTAATAATCTTAATATATATTCACGTTATTATGACGTCGTCTACTTTTTGATAATATATAAATATATTATTTCATATGGATTTGCACATAAAATGTATTATTGTAAACAGTAATTGATGGATTTTTGCTGTCCAGAATAAGTCTTATCGCTGTATAATATTCAGTTTTGTTTTTGTTTGTTTCTGTATTCTACTTGCCAAAGTTACACATATCTTTCGTTTCTGTATACACAGTGATTAAATTAAACTTTTAATATACAATAAACTAAATATTATTATTCGATTTATCACCGTCCTATGCAGTAACATAAAACGATTTTTCCCCCTCAAATTCTGTCTCACATCTCCGCCAAAAATGCAACTGCAGTGCAAATTATTCATATTTATATTTTCTAAATAATTGTGAACAGGTGCCACTGTTTCCACACCTACGTCATGGGGCTTAATAGAGACTTTGACCCATTATTATTATTTTCCCCCTTCAAATTATGACGTAATGTAAGCACCATCACTGCGTTCACCATGAGGGGGAGGCAAATGACCGCTTTTCTGAGAATGTGGAAAAAGTGAAACCCCGAAACGAATTTGATTTTTACACTGGCTAGATGGCATATTTGTTAAAAAACAGCCTAAAGAAAGAAAAGAAAATCAGGAGTCATCACACGAACGCCCTACTTTTAGAAGACAAGCTCTTGAATGATCATGATTTGTTTACTTATCCCATCTGTTTTAGAGCGTTAGTTTATTAATTCTAGTAATCATTCACTATCTAATTTACCAAAAGGGTTTCTCCATCATAAAGCTTTCTTCTCTCATAAACGTGTCCACTAGTCAGCAGTATAGTGTGAGATTATTTGACAGTAGGATGAGTTTATGACGGATGGTAACAGGTGATGAGCACTTGCCTGTCCCACAAACCATCGTTCACATGACTTTAATAATGCACATGAAATCTAAATCCTATGGGCTTTTTCCTGTTATGTTATTAAAGTGTCAGTCATTTCCAGCACTATTCTCCACAGCAGTCTTGGGACAGTCAGCACATGAACCTGGGACAGAGTTATGAAGTACTCTTTACACAATGGGTAGTTCATGTCATCTGGACACATTCCCATAGCCCTGTAGTAACAGGTTAATGCTCCAGCTGTATTTAAGGCCATGAAATGAAGTAAAACAAGCTGTGTGAAGAACTGCTGCAGCTCTGAGTGAGTCCTCGCTGTTGAAATCCAAGAATAACTGAAGACATGGAGAGAAATGTGTTTTTGCTGCTGCGTTTGGCAGTGTGTGTGTTATTTTTGTTTGATCAAGAGCTGCTAGTTCAGATGGAGAGCAGTTTCCTTGATGATCCATTTTGCATTTAGAGAGAATGTGATTTATCTATCAATACACTTTCCAGCGGTCCATTATTTGTGGTTTGATCACAAGCTACTTTTTGAGGAAAAGAAAATGTAAGTATGCAGTAAACAAAAAATACAATATTAAGCTCAGGTTACCATTAGCCTAAATTTGATCAAGGCCAAAATCCTTCCCACATTAAAAAGCATCTATGTATTAAAACGTAAATGCACAGCAACTAATATTATGATCATATTTGAAACCTTTTATTTATTTTTATCAATTATAAAAATAAATAAATGGTTTCAAATATGACTTTTTACACGAATGATGATTGTTTTAATGACAAATATAATTAAATATAATAATTATTATGCAAATGCTTTAATATGGTTCTCCAAGCGTGTTATAGGCCAGAGTTAAAGTAAAGCATTCAATTTTATACAGCACAATGTGATTAACTGTAGTAACTGATTTAGACAATTTAGCTATTTTCCTCATATTAATTTATAGAATTATTGTTTATTTGATTTAATATATATATATATATATATATATATATATATATATATATATATATATATATATATATATATTAATTTCAATATTATATTGATTATTTTATTCAAATAATATTCTAAATAAATTGTATACATCATATTAATCATTGAAATACTCTTAGTAGTCTTTAATATTTTGAATACAATTTTATTTTTATACTTTAATTTTAATTTTATTTGAAGTTTTAGTAATTCCGCTGTTTTTTGTCATAAAATATATATCTATATCTATATATATCTATATATATAGATATAGATATATATTATTATTATTATTTTTTATAGTTTTTTTTAAGTTTAGTTTATTTTAGTTTTCCATTTTTCCATCATATAATGCTGCTGAAATGAATGGTTATGGTTGAATACGCATAAGCAGAGCATAAATCTGCCTCCAGCGTTGCTGATAAAGCAGAATGGTGTGATAGATCTTGAACACCATTAAGCCGATTTCTCAGCACTTGCTGGTCAGTTTCATCAGGTGTTCACTTACCTCGAGTCACGGCCCAGTGCCTGCAGCGGAGAGAACAAATCAACGAGAAGAGTTAAATTATAAATTAGATGACATGAGAGAATAGGCCGTACATGGGTTTGTGTCTGTTACAGTGATGATCAATCACACAGATCTTTCATCTTAAATAGATGGAGTGTGTAACATGTGTTTTGTGGAGCACAACATGAACAGAACCCAGAGGGAAAGTGCAGTCATATATCACAATAGAAGAGCAGTTCAGGGATCTCAAATAAATGCTGCGGTCACCAGCTCACTGACAGAGATGCATGCATCCACGCTGCGCCTGACTAGTCCTGTATTTGCCCCGTCACAGACAGTGTTGTGAATAATGAAAGAGAACATACCAGGAAAGCCTTGCTATAATAGCACTGAACGTTTGTACAGAGACCCTACTGGGGGAAAATTCAGCTTGTTTGTTTGTTTGATTTTTTTTCTTTTTTTTTTCACTTTCTGATGAAAAACAGGAATTTTTAGAACTTCAGTTGTTGCTTTATTTAATTATTTATTGTTATTTAATTTTTGATTTAATCATTCTTGTGTTCCCACAAAGAATGATATGAAAAGTAGTTACAAATGACCGAAAACTATAAGCTTCTGCCATCATTTTCTCAGAAAACAAAAGGCTCAAAGGAAAGTGGGTTTGCCAAAGCTGTGTCGATGGCATGGCACAAATATAAATTATGAATTTAAATTTAAATGTAAATTATAAATTTACATTTAATTTAAATTAAAATTTAAATGTAAATTATGAATTTACTCAAAAATACACTGAAAATGCAATTTGTTATACAACTGACCTGAAATCAAAATATAAAGAATATAAGACAAATAAAATAAAGGAAAGCCCTTAATAATTTGTATTTATGTCACTATCATTTTTTTTAAAGTGCTATTTTAACAAAACTGTTTCATTTAATAAAAATCACTGATTATTAATATTTGACAATATTTGATATTTTTCGCCAAAGAAATCATCTTTTACAGTAATTTATCATTTCAAAGCAACTTCATGTCAATCATGCTTTAGTGCTTTACCATAGAGCAAGAGTTTGACATGGGGGTAATGACATAAAATGATGACAGAAGGGATCCTCTTGATCTTAGATTAGATTAGATTGACACTTTTCTTGAAAATGGAATAAAAGTTCAGCATGAAAACAAAGAGTACATGGTACACAGGTTTTAATTAAACTATGTTCATGCACACTCACGTGCAATCATTGAGACATGAAACGAATATTTCTGGATTTCTGATGCTGGATGTTTTCAGGTGGCAGATTTGCTGCTGATTCCAGGAAAAAGACAAACTTGTCTCTGGACTGTGTCCCACAGCTCTAACTGCCCTCCGCACTGCCAGCTTCTGATTGGTTAAGCCATGTGGCGGCCAATGAGGCATAACCCCTGAGCTCCAGCGCTGTCAGATACTGTCACGTAACGTCACGGGCTGCTTATAATGCACGCATTTGTGTGTGTCTGTGTTCAAACACACAGATCATTATGCGGCTGCAATCCTCCGTGTCGTGTGGTAATTGCCTCTCAAGGTGGTGGTGGAGATCGACTGCTCTTTAATTATCTGTTTGTGTGACAGCTGCTTCCACAAGTGACACTCAGAGACACAAAAGTGTGGTTCACGCCAGACGCACGGCTCTGATCGCTGTGCACAGTCACTCAGGACTCTGGGCCGACAGTCTTCCCTGCAGGGAATAAAGGAACAGGTGGTGAAAGAGAGTTAAAGAGCCTGTTTGTGTTGATGGTGTTTGTGTTCATTTGTTGAGAAATGACCTAAAGAGGGGTTTATATTAGAGTATGAAAGAAAATGAAGGCAAACCTGAGAATTCAATGTCCTCTGATACCATAAAACAGCTTTCCAGTTTAGTTCATTCAATTCTGATGCTTATGATTCACACAAGAAGTTCTTTGGATTCATAGACCTCTAGGGGGAGAAGAAATCCATCTTTGCACCAAGTATGTAGGTTTGAAGTGAAGACTGAAAGCTATCTGGCTGTAAAATGAGCAGATAGATGAACAGTTATAGCTATAATGAATGACGACTTCAGAAATCACTTGAGTGCATTGGGCAGGCTGTAATATAAAGTAATAATGAATAAGTATATGCCCTAAGAAAAGAATCTTTAGAACAATGGGTAATATACTGGCAGAAAATAATACAGGGCAACAAGCCGAATCAGTTACTGCTTCTGATGGCCAATATGAGCATGGTGACTTGTCCGATTTCATGAATGAAACGGTCAGTCGGAATCAAGAAATGTAACTTTTAAAATACTTTTTTACAACAAATTTGTACTTAAATATTACTTTTTACAACAAAATATTAATCTTGAACATGTAATATTCGATTTTGTGCATTCTTATGAATATAAAATGGAATTTACCAAAACATTTATTGAAAGGAAAAATATGCAAATAATACGCAACATGCAAAAAGTCTGAATTTGTGAGACGTTAACTTAGAATTTCAAGAAAAATATCAGAATTGTGAGATGTAAATTTGCAATTTTAAGAAAACGTTAGACTCAGAATTCTGAAAAAAGTTACACTTGTGTGATATAAACTCACAATTTATAGAAAAAGATTCAGAATTGTTTTATGAATTAAGTCTAAACTGTAAGATATAAACTTGGAAAATGTGAAATTGTGAGATATATCATCTAAACAGCTTTTTTCTTTGTGGCAGAAATGGTGTTCCATACAACATGGAAGGCTAATTCTGTAAAAGGATAAAAACTGCGAACAAATTGCTACATAAGGATTACAATGACTGTCCAATTAATCGAGCACATAATCTCCTGTTCTTACGTCAGCAACAAAACTCACGTTTGAAATATGAATATGTCTCATTTATTCTAAAACCCACTGAAAACTCAGGAGAGAATCCATGGCTCGAAAATGCTAATTCGGTCATGGGTTTTAGGATACAAAGCATACAGCACTATTGAGAACTGAATGCTTTCGAGAGGCTTTAGAAGCGATTTCAAATCCTGAAAATGAGAAGGAGAGAAATAATAGATGCGGGGCAGATGCACACAGCGGGAAATGAACGGGTGATTACAGGAATGTGGAGGAGTTTGAGAAAAATCATAAAGATTGGCTTTCTTTTAAATCCTAACTGAACAGTGTTTTTGACATCTTAACTATGCATCAGTCCTGTCTGAAAATTTTAAGCTAGTAAGCTAAGCAGTCATATGCATAAAGCAATACATAATTAAAAATACAAGGGAAAGGAAGGGATTTTCATATGTTTGTAACCCACTGTATTCAGTCAGGATAAATAATACACTTGAGTTGGTTAAAACTCAACAGGTAATTTAAACAATTACATACATTTTACCTGATGACACATTTTGTAGGCACTTGTTTTTGAAAAGGTGAAAAAGGCTGGCATCAGGAGAAGCTTGAGGTGTCCAGATACACGGGTCCTTCATGAAAAAAAACGGTGTGTGTGTGTGTGTTAGAGAACAAGAGAGACAATGATGCTCTGGACGGATAGATTCTCTGATGGTGGAAGAACTCAAATATTTTCTGTTCTGGTGTATCACACAGTATGAGAGCAGGATGATTAAAAGCGTTAATCTAAACAGCCAATAACATTATATGGAGCATAGTGTTTCATCTGTTTACGAATCAGTGTTTTTGAACACAATGATTTGATCAAATTACTTTCACTTGCACGCACTGAATATTTATCATTCGTTACTTGCAAAAACTCCATTTTGAAGCAGATGATGAATGAACAAACCAAAGAAATTAACAAAAAACTGACGTTTTGTTCCTGAAAAAGGACTTGGGTGAATAATTCAATGACTAACATAAAACAAGGGAATCACCTGCTGGAGTAACATTGTAACCTGAAAAACAGTCACTGAGCAAATCTTTAAACAATTACCAAAATCTGTTTGGAAAACAAATTCAAACGATTTGAGTTAGAAGACATTATATCTGAATATATAACAAGCACGTTACAGTATTTGTACATTACCATTCAAAGGTTCGGGGTGAGTGAGATCATTTTAAAGAAATGAGTCATTTTATTCAGCAAAGGATTCAAAAGGATTCATAACCTTACAAAAGATTTTCAATTTCAAAATAAATGCTTCTCTTTTGAACTTTATATTCATAAGAGAATCCTGATAATCAAATTTATGACAATTTCCACAAAAATATTAAGCAGTTTTCAACATTGATAATAATAGTAAATGTTTCTTGAGCATTAAATCGCCATATTATTATGATTTCTGAAGGATCATGTGACACTGAAGAATGATGCTGAAAAGGAATAAGAGGAATACAATATGTTACAATAAAACAGTTATTAATATTTCACTGTTTTCACTGTATTTTAAGAAAAAGACTGTTTTAGAAAAGACTTCTTTTCTAAAACATTAAAATATCTCAATTACCCTTAAAATTTATACAATTATAATTGACATATTTAAGAATTATGTTTAGATTAACATTTAGATGTATATTTAATATATTTGTTTAATCTACAAAACACAGTAAAAGATTAGTTTTTCCAGAATGCGTGTTTACTGTAGGTCAATCATTTGCTTTTACTGTAGGTCACATTTTTAAGAAACGTTCTTTACTTTGCATTTATTACAATAGTGAAAGAGAAACTTCACATATGAGAAATCTGTATTTTTTTAACTTTATTCCAAAACACACGCATACAGCTGTTTTTGCCACACCGTGTCTTGTATAATCACGTTGGTAGCAGGTCATTACATAACCAATGTTCATTTCCCTCACTTTTTTGCATAACAAGATTTAAAAGAAGCCCATTTCATGTCAGGAGAAAAAAAAATGCTAGTGTGTCAAAATACATGACACAGCAAAACGCTCTGGAAACGCACCAATCATTACGTCACATGAAGTTCAGTCTCATATAAACCCCTTCAACCTGGATGGACTGAATTGGTTTGTGTCATGGGGCCAGATGTCCATCAGCTTAGACTACACTGTGTAAAAGCCTTGAACAATAACTGGTGTCATGAGCATCCGACAATCACGCTGAGACTTAACGAGATTTCACAGTAACTCAGAATACAGACAAACATTTAAGCTTCCTTAAACATGCCACTGCATCACAGTGTAGTTGTAGTTGTTAGAGCATTCAAGATTCATCAGCACTAATAAAGACAAAATCTCAAAACGGAAAGAATTAAATTATCTCTGCAAGATCTCCTTAATCATACTAGAGGAAATAAACTGTCTCTCTGAAGTACACACTTAACATGCCGTCTTGCGTTCTTGGAGATAACAAACCTCATTACTCAAAAGCCTCGTTGACACAGCCAGCAACATTTCAAACATTCATAGTTAGCTTTTGAATTTATGATGTTGGGAAACACAATTGCCATGTTCACACGGAGCCAACACGGTTAAACACACTGATCCAATGAAACCCAACTATCTACGTAGTATTCTCTCAATCTCCAGCTCAAAATAGCTGACCTAAAAGAGAAAACTGACGGTGCTCGAGGGTCTTGATCTAGAATCTAGAAGCGTTTGCTTGCATGGAGTATGTTGCGGACCTAAAATTTGTGATTGTAAGGTAGCCGATTTAAAAACATTCTCTAACAGGTCTAGCCATGCAGACATGTGGCACCGCTTTACATTATTGCTTTGTACTTCTATGAGGGATCTAGACACATACTCTAGAGTAAAGGTATATTTATACTCTGATATATTCTTTGTGTATTAGGAGAAATACACTGCTATATCTGTGCAAGATTTCAAAATGACAATGAAATCAAGAATATATATCTTAAAAGTGTTTATGAAGGTAACAGCAGGAACATTATACGAAGCTCTTGAACGTCCTGAGAAGAAAAGCAAAATGATGGTTGGTTTTTCCATGTGCACGTCTGATATTGGCAACATTCAGTGTTCATTTTCAAACAAATTGTCCATAATATCCAGTTTCAGATCATGTAGTCTTGGTTTTTATCATTGTGAACATCCCTTTAACGTGAAGTCAGGAGTGGAAAGATACTGGATAATCAAACATCATGCCCTATTCTATATCTAATCCTCAGCAAATTAAATGATATAATCTATCATGAGAGGTAGGAGGAGGAACTGTCTGCTTCCACACTTGTAGAAACAGGATTTCTTCAGCATTGCATTGATGTCCATGTTAAGTGAGTGATACTGGGTTAAAAAGCGGGTCTGTCAATGTCCAAACACTTGGGGAATCAAGGCTGCTGATATGAATCACCTTTTAACATGATCTGAGATCAATGTTCATCTTTCGATTTGGATCTGAGACAACATTTCCATCAACGTCTTGAAAATCAGCATCTTGATCCAATCTGTATCCTCATTTTTGTCTGACAGAGCACTGGTTGGTCTCTAGGTTTTGAGACTTGAATCTTATCGCTATATTAGGGTTTAGAGTTTGACTTTGTCCATTTGAGTCTTTGAAACCCCATTCAAATGCAGATTTATATGATTCTTTCTATACGGATCCAGATCTGCATAAAAAGACGGTCCAGTCTGTAAATTTGGTGTTGAGTTAACAGTCCACAGCTCCACCTCCAGGCAGATTCTCTCGCTCTCTTTCTGTCTGTAGCAGTTTGGAACAAGGCCTCCCGTGTCTTCCAGGAAGTCGAGAGAGCTGCCAAAAGGATAGACGAGCTAAGAAATGTTGCCGAAGGAAGCTGTAAAGAGAGAAAAGAGACAAGAGAATGAAAAAAGGCATAAATTATTCATGTGATTGCAGGAAATACATGTGGAGAAGGGATGTGCATCACAGAACCTCTCTGGTTTCGACATTTACTCACTATCCATGGATTTGGCTTCTTATCTATTAGATCTCTTTGTACCTTCATGTTCTCCCCTCTAATGTTTGCCATATGAGAGAGAAATTCAGAGCTTTAAAAACACTCAGAAATGTGTATCATGTGCACACTTCAGATGCAAATTCTGTTCCCAAAGGAAGCAGCAACATTACAGATTAACATTATAGTTACATCTTTACAGAGGCCTTTCTTTACACCAAAGTCCCTTTAAGGCAATTCATGTCATTCGGCAGCCATCTTTGAAACGACTCTTGGGCAAGTGAGTGCAGCTCCAATTTCTTTGAATGAGAAACAATAAATTCTCCAAAACTGTTAGCCAAGCTTATGATTACGCTTCATAAATGTTTGCTCCAATAGCATAAAAAAGCTTATTTTCCTGACTAGATCAGCCAGTGCGCAAGCTGATGGTTTTATAGCAACTGGGACAATATAACGACAGCTGCAGTGACATGCCGACTTTACCAATTAGCGATTGGCTCTTTTAGCATATTGGTTGACCACTGGTTGACAAATATAAATTCTACCTTTGGGGGTACAACAGCTTGTCAGGGGGCAGTACCCTTAAAATTTTGTACCTTATCTACTCCTAAAAGGTTCATATTGGCACCTTTGAGTAGTAATGTGCACCCTTAAGCTACTATTATGCAAGTTTTAGGGATAAATAAGGTACAAAAGGGTACATTTGAGGGAACTGCCCCACTGACAAGCTGTCACAACCTTAAAATAAAATGTGCATTTTTAGCTGATTTTTTCCTTCAGCAATACCTTGCCTGTTACACATAGCAGTTTCTTCTATTCATAATTTTAGAACTAATGCATTTTGTTATCGCTGTCTATGGGATTTCAAAACAGTCAGTCGATTAGCATGCTACATTAGAAGACAGATGCACATGTAGGCATTAATCTCAGTAGGTTATGAAAAATAGTCAAAAACTGGTTTGGATTTGTACAAATATTGTTCAAAATTAATTTGACTAGGGTATACTTAGAAAAATCCTTTAGAAACAAGTAATTCTTAAGATTCATGTGTGCAGCAGCCATCATTCATATGGGAAGTGCTGTGGCGACAGACCGGCCAGATGTTGTTTGAGAGTTTGAGTGGAGCTTGTCTTGCGGTAGCAATTAACATAACTCTCCAGAACATCATGGTGAGCTATATTTCTTATCCGTCAGCACCAGCAGAGATTGATATCAGAGAAAAATTCAGGAAGGATCTTTTCATCAAGGGCAGAAACAAAAAGGACTAAACAAATGAGATCATACCAGAATACATCAAACTGTAGAAGCTGACTGTCTACTAGAAACACTGCATGATTTCTTTTTTTTTTTATGCAATCAGTTTGTAGAGATTGTAAAAAAAAAAAATGTTGATTGCAATTTAGAGACATGTTTCTTCTGGCCTGGGCAATCAGTGATAGTAGAAAGAACATATATGAAAATGAAAGTAAAAAAAGATAAGCGTATAATGGAAAGAACAATTCAAATCGCTGGATAATGGACAATCAGAGACAAACGCATTTGAGCAAAGGAACAGGTGCTGCCATGACATCAAATGACAAAGTGCCAAAGCTGGTGAAAGTCAGAATGATTGGTGAATGTGTCATCTGCTGCACAGCTTCTGATGAAGACACCTGATGAAGGTGAAGGTAAAGACTTCCATTTATGAAAAAAAAAAAAAAAAAAAACGTTTAGAATGCAAAGAGAAGCGCCTTTCACACATAGAGTCTTTACTGGTAAATTACCAGTAAAAATAGCTTTAAAAAATAGCTTACATAATGCTATCACAAAATCTTGGATTCAGTCTTTTTTTTTTCAGTTAGCAGAGGATTTGCTTCTCTTTCTGGAACTGATTGATTGTATGCTTCATTGATCTGAGCTTATGCACCTCAGTTAAAAAAAAAAAAAGTGTTTGTGGATAATTTTGACAGTTCACTCAAAAACTGAGGTGCATAAGCTCAGATCAATGAAGCCTGCAATCAATCACTTCCCACAAGAAATAAAAAACCTGTGCAAGTTTAAAGAAAAGAAGCTGACAAAAAGATTTAATCCAATATTTTGTAATAATATAGTATAATGAGAAATTTATAAGCAGTGATGCAATGACGTTACCATTTTGGGGGAAAATAACATTCTCTCTGGGTTAAAATGACTGTAACTATAAATTCAATTTACCAGCACAAGATTCTAAAATGCAGTTGGAGTATTATTTTTGTGTGAACATTCCCTTTATATATAAAAAGAAAGAAAAATAAAGGGAGAAAGAAACATGATGAAAAACATGCATTGAGTAGCTTGTTGTGGCAGATGTTTGGAAGAGCTTCAGGATGCTCTACTGATGGAAACAGGCATATGGAGGAGACAAGCTGATTACGCTAGCGGATGTCTCAGGGAGTCTGTGTGGCTCCGTCGGGTTCACAGCATTAGCTACATTAACATTTCACTGGTTTGTTGAAGACTTACCATTTCTCAGAGTATTACAAATCTGTCTCATTTAACAAAAAATAATTTTACATTTGATATTTGGTTGGATATGTGATCATAGTAGTGATGACTTTTCCCAGATCTTCATATTGTGGAATCAAACATTGAAGCCTTTTAATTTTACAACACTTCTAAATACCGCACAAGCAAAGTGCATTACAAAACACGTTAAAAATTCATGGAAACATCATGCATTCATTTGTACGAATCCTTTTCATGAAAAACATCTATGCAACATTAGTGTTTAAATACACACGAGGAGACTGAATGACAAGCTTCTGACTTCCAAAACAAGACAATAAGACTAAAAAAAGATGTTTTCCTGCAACTGACTCGATTTGTTAACTGTGCTATGATGAAGCAGTGGATCACAGGTTTTTCTTTTCTATTTGTGTGAGATGTTTAAGTCTATTACAGTCAGACGATTGGGTGGTCATTTGGAGAGAAGGCAGGTTCGGCGTTTCAATAGAAACAGCAATTATAGTGTTGGGAGAGTCTGCCTTGCTCTTGGGTAAATTGCTTCGGTGTGAGGAAGGAGGAGGGTTCGGCGAGGGATGAAGAGGGCAGAATTACTTAGCCTTACTGGGAACCAAAAGAACAAAGCAATTTGGAAGAGTACAGAGGAAACATTACAGTGGATAAATACCAGATAGCAATTGGACTTAAAGGTCAATCTACACCTCCGAATCACTCATGTGAGCTTTATGAGCTTTAACAGAGACTGGCAAAAGAGCAGAAGTGCAGTCCAGAAATCCTCTGATGGGTATCAAGCTGATTGTTAATAGACAATGCTAAATTATTGGGAAGGGGTCATAAAGCTATTACCATATATATATGTACAGTACAGACCAAATGTTTGGACACACCTTCTCATTCAAAGAGTTTTCTTTATTTTCATGACTTTGAAAATTGTAGATTCACACTGAAGGCATCAAAACTATGAATTAACACGTGGAATTATATACATAACAAAAAAGTGTGAAGCTGAAAATATGTCATATTGTAGGTTCTTCAAAGTATCCACCTTTTGCTTTGATTACTGCTTTGCACACTCTTGGCGTTCTCTTGATGAGCTTCAAGAGGTAGTCACCTGAAATGGTCTTCCAACAGTCTTGAAGGAGTTCCCCGAGAGATGCTTAGCACTTGTTGGCCCTTTTGCCTTCTGTCTGCGGTCCAGCTCACCCCTAAACCATCTCGATTGGGTTCAGGTCCGGTGACTGAGGAGGCCAGGTCATCTGGAGCAGCACCCATCACTCTCCTTCTTGGTCAAATAGCCCTTGATGCCTTCAGTGTGAATCTACAATTTACATAGTCATGAAAATAAAGAAAACTCTTTCAATGAGGAGGTGTGTCCAAACTTTTGGTCTGTACTGTATATACACTTTGTACTGATGAATGAAACCACATATGTTGGAGCACTAGTACATGAGTTGCACTAAACATTAAAGGAGCTGTTATGCTAACACAGACATGGATTCATCCGGTGAAAACAGCAGGGTTTGTCCTGAACCCATTCCCCCATCTCTGGCTCCATCTCTCCCTCCACTTTCCTGTTAAATCTCCATTGTACTGGTAAAGGAAAAAGGCTCCTAAATAAATAAAAAATGAACAATAGATAATTTAAGAGTATATGATGTCATACACCATTCATGTTTTAAGGACAGTAAGATTTTTTTTTTTTTTTTGTAAGAAATTAATAATTTTTATTAGTAACATAAGGATGCATTACATTGTCAAAAGTAATAGTAAAGACAGTAAAAAAAATATATTTATATGAAAAAAAAACTAATTTGAACTATTTTAAATTGATAATAATATGAATGTTTCTTGAGCATTAAATCTGCATATTAAAATGATTTCTGAAGGATCATGTGACACTGAAGACTGGAGTAATGATGCTGAAAATTCAGCTTTGCATCACAGGAATAAATTATATTTTTATAACTTTAGCCAAAATTCTGATCAAGACCCTTTCTTGGTCAGTCTGGTTTTCTCATTTTTCATTCAATCAATATTTCATATTTTTATTCACACCAACTGAATCAAATATGACAGGCGGCTAAAGATGGCCTCTGTTTGGATGTCTAATGGAGACCCTGCTGGCTGAGAGACGCAGCTAAGAATAAACTCAGATAAGCTGTGTCCTCCAGCCGTGCCTAACGGTCCCCAGGAGCCAGACTTAACACGCTCTGACAGGTGATGACAACTATCACAATCAAACTAATCAGCACTGACAGCACTTTTATTTGACCGTCCTTCGCTCTCTCGAACACCCTTCACCTGTTTGAACCCTAAACCTGATCCTGTGCTTGAACCTCAGGAGAGAATTTTTCCACTGGGTGGTTCAATTAGATTCCTTTATAAAGCACAGAGACCAGGACTTGGTGAACTGTTAAATTAAATTTGTCCCCTAGGCTGTTGGTAGAATTCCCTGACACAGCGTTTAAGTGGTCTCTAATTCCCTTTACTTGTTAATATGGGGTACTGTACATCGGGCTTTGACACTTGCTGAGGCGGGAGTTCAGAGGACATGTCTGCTCCGAGAAAGATCCTCACACTTTGTGTCTCCAGGCTGCCCTTTGAAACTTTGAAAGTTGTATTTAAAGGCACAATCTGTCATTTTATATTATATTATTCTGACACACATAGCTGGAAAAAACTATTCACTGAAATACAATTATATACAAATGTATAGAATTATATTACATTATATAATTACATGAAAATACCAAAAACATTGTTCAGTCCACCTGATAAAATATGGATATCTGCACAGAATAAAATATAGATCTGTTTTATCATACAATAGTGATTTATTTTCCTCAAATTCAATTGACTGATATTATATTATATTATTATATTATTGTCACAGATCTGCCAGGCTCTCTCTTTTCCACTACCCAGAGCTCCCTGTTACCCGAGTTTTAACCTCCTATATCTGACAGCTTGGTTTTGTGCCCAGTGACCTGTTTTGGTGTTGTTTTTAAGGTTTGTTTTTGGATTACTGTCCTGTTGGAAGATCCAAACATGGCCCATTATAAGATTTCTAACAGAGTCAGTCACTTTTTGATTTTTTTATCTGTTGGTTTTTGATTGAATCAATGATGCCATGTGTCTAAACAAGATGTCCAAGACCTCCAGCACAAATCTAGGCCCACAAAATTAAAAATACAGCAATATATTTTATTTTGCACATGGAGTACTTTTTATCCCTGTTTTCACCGAACCCATTTTGAGCATTTGCCACTAAATAGCAACATTTTTAGTTACATCTGACCAAAGAAGCCCGTCCCATTTGAAGTTCCAGTCGTGTCTGACAACTGAATATGCTGGAGATTGTTTTTTGGTGAAATATTTTTCTTTTCTTGATTTCTTTTCTTGAGGCCCTCCCAAACAACATGTGGTTGATAATTTGTTTTAAGGTTTTCTGACCCCGAAGCTTTTTCCTTGAAGAGTCTTTGGCCACTCAAACTCTCCTTCTCACAGGCATTAAGATGATATAGACACGTCCTCTTCCAGGCATATTCATTACATTTTCTGTTGATTGAAACTTCTTAATTATTGCCCTGATGGTGGAAATGGGAATTTTCACTGCTTCAGCTCGTTATTAAAGCCACTTTCTAATTTGTGAAGCTCAGTTGTCTTTTGCTGCACATCAGAAATATATATTTTTTGGTTTTTCTCATTGAGATGGGTGATTAATTTCGAATTTGCCCTTTGTTTCCCTCCTATTTAAATTTCTGTGAAACAAGAAGCCATGTCTGGATATTTTCATGTTCATAATCACCCTGCTGTGCTCAAAATTGTAATTATGAATGGAAATATATTTCATATATATTTTTTTACTTATAAGAATCTCTAGGGGTACCAGTTATTGTGTTCAACATGTATTTGAGAAAAAAACATTTCATAACGATATTTCCCCCCATTTTAAATTCTTATTCTCCAATGAATCGTTCGATATTTGTGATTGTTTTAAATAAAAGATCAAAAGGATTAACAATGCAGATTTATTTTCACAGCCTTCTTTGATTATATTTACCAAGGGTACCAACAATTCTGACCATGTGTATAACATCAAGCTGAATTATTCTGGGCTACAAGATATGTTCTGCGATAGGGACCAAACTGTTACCCTGTCTGTTTCCCATGGCTTCCACAACCATCATACAATTCACCATTGATTATTCCTGTGAACACCACTTCCACTGGGAGTTCAGTGGATAAGCAATACATGGATATCCCTGCCTGTTATGCCCCATACACAGATGCCCAAAATAAGCATCCAAGTTACCACCACACCAACAATGGGACCGTGCCATCAATCTGACATTGAAGGTCAGTCAGTACCCCTTGGATGTGTATCCATACCTGAAAAGAAGGCCATGGAGGAGTTCATAGTCGAGGCTCTCAAGCAAGGTTACATCCATCCCGTCACTTCTTGTGCTGCTTCCAGTTTCTTCTTTGTGGCAAAAAAGGATGATGGCTTGCAGCCTTGCATTGACTTTTTTTTGGCACTCAATAAAATAATCGTCCCAGCTTTGGAGCAACTTTGCCAAGCCTCCATCTTCAGGTTGGACCTCCGAAGCACCTACAACCTCATCCACATATGTGAGGGGGACAAATGGAGGACCTTCTTCATTATCCCATCTGGACATAATGTTTACCCTGTTATGCCGTGTGGCCTGGTAAATGCCTCCTATGTATTTCATGATTTCATGAATGAGGTGCTCCGGGGCTTCCTGAACCATTTTGTGATCCAGGAAATAGCCAACATCATTATCTATTCCCAGAGCCTGACTGAACATCACCAGCATGTTTCGAAGGTCCTCCAGAGGCTCTGCAAGTACAACCTATTTCTTAAGGCAGAGAAATGCAGCTTTTAAAAGAGTACCATTAACTTACTCGACTTCATCGTAAGCAAGAACACTGTCAAGATGTGTCACTTCTACCACAGTGAAAGAGCTTCAGAGATTAATCAGAGAACAGATCTCTGAAATCTCCAACAGTGAATCTGCTCTGATGGGGTGCCATCCAGATCTCAGCTACATTCCAAGAAATCACTGAATTCCTCTCATTGAGTGGGCTCATTCATCTGTGGGTACTGGCCAACCAGGAACCAAACTAACCCTCTTGCTCCTATGACATTTTTACTGGTGGCCTGGCAAGACTAATGGCAACAAGTGTTTTTTCCAAGGATGTCAACAATATGCAATCTCCAACGTTCCACGCCATCTACCATCTGGCAAACTTCTTCCTCTGCCCATCCCTCAAGCCAGTGGTCACACCTAGGGCTGGATTTCATCACCAGCTTACCTGCTTCTGAAGGAAATACCTGCATCCTGGTTATCAATGAAATAAGCCAATTCTCAAATAACTACTATGATGACTCCTTTTCTACCTGCTTAAATGATAGAAGTACTTGCGATGTCCAATCTTTTAAGACCGTCTCTGTTCCCCAAATAGTGGGGTCAAAATATAAATTGAATTTAGGATCTAGAAAAAAATCTTATGATTAATCCAGAAAAAATTAAAATAAATGAACAAAAAACATTTTGTAAGTTTGGGCTCATAAACATTAGATCACTCACACAAAAGCAGTTATTGTAAATGAAATGATCACAGCCACCAAAGACAGATTTGCAAATAATATGCCTGATTTATTGCTATGTGTACCCAAAAATACACATGAACTAGACGAAATAGGCAACATGGGCACTATTTTCTCTAATGTATTAGAAGCTGTTGCCCCCATGTTAGAGAAAAATGTACTGAAAGAAACTCGCAGTCCTGAGCGCAAATGGAGAAAAATTAACTTGGAAGTTTTTAGAATTGCATGGAAAACTGTATGTCCAGCTATAGACAGGCTCTAAAACTGACAGGGCCGAGCATATTCACAAACTCATTGAAAATAACCAAAACAATCCAAAGTTTTTATTTAGCACAGTGGCTAGATTAACAAATAACCAGACGCAACTCGATTCAAATATTCCATCAATGTTTAATAGTAATGACTTTATGAATTTCTTCACTGATAAAATAGATAACATCAGATATACAATAACAAATGTACATTCTACAGCATCTAACACTTCAGTTTCATCTATAGGACAGGAAGAGCTAAATAAACTTATCACTGTATTTTAACCAACAACATGTTTATTAGACCCTGTACCCACTAAATTACTGAAATAGTTGTTACCTGTAGCCAAAGAACCGATTCTCAATATTATTAACTCATCGTTATCTTTAGGTCACGTCCCAAAACTATTCAAGCTGGTGGTTATTAAGCCTCTTATTAAGAAACCACAACTAGATCCTAGTGAACTGGCAAATTATAGGCTCATTTCAAATCTTCCATTTATCTCTAAAATTTTAAACAAAGTTGTGTCTGCTCAATTGTGCTCCTTCCTACAAAAAAAAAAAAAGATCTGTATGAAGAATTCATGAACGTTTCAGGCCCCACAATAGCACAGAAACTGCACTTGTTAAAATTACAAATGACTTGCTTCTTGCATCAGATCAAGGCTGCATCTCATTGCTAGTTTTACTTGATCTTAGTGCTGCATTCGACACCATAGATCATGACAAACTCATAGATGGATTACAAAACTATACAGGTGTTCAAGGGCAGGCTTTAATATGGTTTAGATCCTACCTGTCCAATTGTTAACATTTTGTTTATTTAAATGGGGAGTCATCTCTTTTATCACCAGCAAAATATGGAGTGCCACAAGGACCTGTCCTAGGTACTCTGCTATTTTCAATATAAATGTTGCCCCTTGGTAATATTATTAGAAAAATATGGGAATAGTTTCCACTGGTATGCTGATGATACTCAACTATATTTCTAAAAGAGACCAGATGAAACTTCTAAATTGCCTAAGCTAACAGAGTGTGTTAAAAATGTAAAAGTTTGGATGACCAATAATTTTCTCCTTTTAAATTTGGATAAGACAGAGATATTACTTATTGGGCCAGTACACAGAATCTCATAGATTACAATCTGCAACTAGACGGAAGTACTGCTACTTCCTCTACAGTCAAAAATCTGGGTGTTATATTAGATGGCAAACTGTCTTTTGAAAACCATATTTCCCATGTTCCAAAACAGCATTCTTCCATATAAGAAAAAATGCCAAGCTATGAAACGTTACCTCTTTCTGATGCAGAAAAGCTAGATCACGCATTCATGACCTCTAGACTGGACTATTGGAATGCACTGTTAGCTGATTGCCCTGCATCTTCAATAAACACTCTACCAAAATTCAGTCCAAAAGTCAAAAATTCCAAAATTCAGTTGCTAGAGTCCTTACCAGGTCAAGAAAATATGATCATATTACCCCAATTTTACAGTCTCTGCACTGGCTACTTATTAAGTACTGTATCATTTACAAATTATCATTACTTACATATGGCCCTAAACGATTTAGCTCCTTCATACCTAACTAGCCTTATACCCCACTACAATCCATAATGCTCCCTAAGGTCACAAAACGCTGGACTTTTGGTAGTTCCTACAACTTCCTAGGATGGCAAATTCCACTAAAGGAGGTAGAGCTTTTTCACATTTGGCTCCCAAATTCTGGAATTGCCTTCCTGATAATGTTTGAGGTTCAGACACACTCTCTATGTTTAAATCTAGATTAAAAACGCATCTTTTTCATCAAGCATTCAAAAAAATGCATCTCACAATTTGTGACTGTAGTTGTATCTGATCTAATGCGTATTATTATTCTTTAGCTTGGGTTAAACCTATTAATTTTACTAGGTTGGAACAGCAGCTATACTATGTCTCTATTTGTTTCTCTGTTTTACCATGGGATTTAAATCCCGTGGTACCTAGGATTTACACAAGCTCCAGTCTGGATCCAGAACACCTGAGAAGAGATGATGCTGACCCTCAGGGGACCTCAGATGATGCTAACCCTGAAACAACATACAGAACTGCCAAATATTGCTACAAGTGTGATGGCACCAGATAATAATTGCTGGTAATAGTTTTCATTGTCTGGCTGACAACGTCTTGTATTAATTTTTTCTGAAAATTTCTGTCATATGCACATAAACTGACGGTCCCCACTTATAAGCTACTACTAAATATTGTAGAAACAAAATTTTCTGTTAAGTTGCTTTGCAGTGATCTGTATTGTAAAAAGCGATATACAGATAAACTTGAATTGAATATTCTCCAAACCATGCATATCGATTCCTCTGAAAGGACTCCCTATAGCCATAGAGACTGCCAAGGCCCTGTTTAATTTCACAATTTTGGAATTCCTCAGGACATTGTTTCCAACCATGGTCCATAGTTTATTTCACATGTGTGGAAAGCTTTCTTCTCTTCTCTGTGACTTTCAGCCTGACATCCGAGTACCACTCACAATCCAATGAACAGATGGAGAGAATGGTGCAAGAGATCGGCCGCTTCCTTAGAACCTTCTGCCAGCACCACCAGAACTCCTGCAACTGGTTCCTCACCTGGGCTGGGCCCAAAATTACCTGCAACAACCATCAATGGGCCTCACCCCATTCTACAATAGTGCATACTCGGCTTTCAGCCACCACTATTGCCCTGGTCAGACGAGCCCTCAGAGGTATTCCATCCATCAACCACTGATTCCACAAGAGCGGGAGGGTGTGGGATGAGGCTCATCACCATCTTTGCCTGCTCAATGCACAGACAAAAATCTTTGCTGATACTCTGAGAAGGAATGCCCCAGTATACCAATCGAGACAACTTGTGTGGCCTTCCCTGAGAGGTATCCATCTGTGCAGCCCTGACGTAAACTAAGGCCCAAATACATCGGTCCATTCCCGGTCATAAGACAGTTACACCCAGTCACACATGAGCTCAAGCTCCCCACACAGTACAGAATTCTTCTTCTGTGTTTGTTCCTTCCACAGAGCCTGGCACCAGTGATGAGCCCCTTGTACCTCAGATCATTGATGACCCCATTTACTCATCAAGGAAATATTGGTTATATCCGGAAGACTGGCAAGATCACAGCCCAGAGGAAAGATCCTGGGTACTTTGAGATGATAGACCCTGCTGTTTTCAGTAAGTTACATCAATAATATCCACATTGTGCTCCTTAAGCCTGTGGTAGGCCACTGCAACATTGGGGTCCTCTGGACCAGACCATGGAGAGGAGGGTAATGTCACAGATCTGCCAGGCTATCTCACTTCCAGAACCCAGTGCTCCCAGTCAACCAAGTATTAACCATCTGCACCTGTCGGTAATTACTCTGTCATCAACACATGCAGCAATATTGAATAACTTCACAGCAGATGAGGTTGTGTGTGCTTCAGGTGTTGACCTCTCACCTCTGCTGAGCAGCTGTAGGTTACGCACTTCCTCTCTGACCTGTAGCTGTAGGACCTGCTGCAGGACTTCCTGTCTCAGAGTCTCTTGGATTATACCCATCCTCTCCAGCTTCTCTCCGTTCAACCGCAACAGGGCACGACCTGAAAAAGTGCGTGAGGGACAGGATGAATGACAGTTTAAAATGTCAATGCCAGCTTTGTAAAATAAAAATAAAAAAGGAGACAGAACAGAAAAGGAATTTATCCAGAAAAAGAATGTGATCAGTAGTGTGGAACTGGTTTACATTTGTTTATATCCCCACAGTAGTCATTAAATTAATGTCACAAGTATCGCCAACAGGTCAAGCCTACCCAAGAAAAAGTCTTGCAGATGTCCTGTTACTTTCTGAATATGAAACCAGTAACCAGAGATGTAATAAGACTTCCCCTTTTTACAGTACAATTTTAGCTTTGCTGCTTTCCAAGACACCTTGTTTTGGTCAGTATATCCTTTGTTAGGTAATACATTGTCAAAAGTTCTGTAAAAAAAAAAAAAAAAAAAAAAGGTGTATCCCCCAAGGATGCATACACGAAAAAAGAGAATGTCGACTATATAAACAAAATAAACAAAATAATATATTATACAATTTATAATAATTTATTGTGCAATTTATAACAAATAAAAAGTTATAAAAGTGTATCACAGGTAAGAATAATAATTAAAAAAAAATACAGGAAATTAACAAAATACATAAGACAAAGAACAACAGCAAAAAGTAATAAAAGGGAAAAAAAGAATAAAATAAAATTATATTTACAAAACAATATTGTAAAAAAATTAAATAAAATAAATAAATAAATAATAAACAAAAAAGGATATACACTGGCCAAAATAACAAACTGTTAATAAAAAATAAAAAAATGTTCAAATCTAAAAGCATAACTGTACAGTATGTATATTTTCTGGATACGACAATTCCAAAATAGATTATTGTAAGCTTTATGGAGAAAAAAAAAACTCCCAAGTCGGCAGATGTACTGGAGAGAAATGTCAAGAATACAAAAATAAACAAATCTAAATAAATTTAAATAATACAATTTATTTTTTATGTTGCTTTTCAAACATAAAGTGTCACAGGTCAGAATAATTTACCCTAGTAGCCTAAATAAGCACAAACTAGTTTTAAAACAAACTAGTTTATCAGTTTATTTACCTCATCAGTCAGATAGACGGACGGCACAAAGCCTACACCTGTACCCCTGTCCTTCAAAAAACATCACAAAACAGGGTAATTTACTGTCATTTGCCCCGTATGCGCTCACTCTAATTAGAAGCATAAATCATCTCATTCTCTCTTGCAATATGATCATCCATCCTCATTCTCACCTGGCTGAATACAAAGAAAACACAGACACCCCCCTCACAAGAACGCCACACATACAGTTACATAACAGAGTCTATTTTAGGCCATATTAATAAATGTGTTCAATTTCTGCACATATTGCTTTGTGTAATGATTACTAATGAAGTCGGGTTATGTAAGGCCCATTGTGTGACCTTGGATGAGTGTTGATTTGTGTGGTGTGTGTCCAGAAACATCAGAGCTGGACAGCTATTCCCCTCCGTAAATGAAACATAATGACCTTAATAACAGCTGGCTGTGGCTATTTCTCTGATGATGTAGTGGAATTGGAGAGATGAGTGCAATGTGGTTTGGGGTTTCAGGGATTGGATGGTGATGATTACAGTTTTACAGATCATTTACAGAACTTCATGAGCTGTCCCCTGACAGAAACCACTACCTGGCATTTAATTACTTTCTCATAAGTGAGATTTGGTTACAGAAACTTCTATAAGTCCAGACATGGTGAACAAAATGACTCATCTCAGTTAGTGTTTAGAGGCAAAAAAAAGTAAGACTGCTAGAAATAGAATGACATCCAGTTATCTTTTCATTGTTGACATTTTCAATACTGTATATATGTGGCCAACCTAAATATTTGCACACAAAAAATACAATACAATAAATACAATTCACTGCAGTTTTCATCTGCAATGAACACTAGTGGCAGTAAAACACCAACAACTTATTCCTTTTCTCACAAATTATGATTACAGGGTCAGATTATCAATTAATAAATGGTTATTTTCATGCAGTTCCTTGCACAGTACTATGCCATGACCTCAAAACACCTTCATGATAAAAGAGCTTGAAAACATGTAAAAGCAAGCTAAAATGCAATGGAGGCTTCTGCAAGTGTGATTTAATCTCACATTTCCTTTTATCAACACTGTAGGTTAGGTTTAGGGTCGAGTTTAGTGTAGATGCTGTTATTTTCAAACACATTTTTAAATAGTAGACATTTAACTTCTGAACTGCTGAGATACATATAACTACAAGCATAATAAAACATTTTCAGATTCTGTTTCATCTCTCTTTAAATAGAACAGAACACACTTTTAGCGTCAGTAACTGGACAATTTACTTTGGTAGAGTTGAGAAACGAACTATCATTTTTCAGATATGTCATCACAGGCATGTTTTTCCAATGAGTTATGGTTATATTCAGGTCTGCCAGGCTCCAGACCAGCAGGGGGTGATGATGAGCTGCAGAAACAATGCATATTAGCTTGGACTGTTGCCATAATAATCAAGGATGATTATCTACATAGCAAGTGCACAATGACGCAACAATTGCGAGGCAGAGAGACTTGTTGATTATACCATTATAATGTCCTCGTGTGGGGTTCCTTCACAACACACAGCACACTTCTGGTGTACAGATGGTGTGAAACATCTGTGTCCAGGTGCTCAGGGCAAGCAAATGTCATTATCTGTCCTTGGTCGGGACATAATGAATAGCTGGTCCCTTTCACGTCACAGATACAAGATGAATAGAATAGGTGAAGTCTGTGTGCGTGCACCATGACTTGCTACTTGCTACTGCTGATGGTATTAATAATTTAGAAGGGCAAATTCTCATTCTACACTGCATTTTACTAGACAAATAAAAATTGACATACCCCTGAGTGTAAGATCAGTCATTCATATTTTGGTTTGTTTCCCCAAAACTTTATTTGACTCCTAACTTTTATGAGAACACTTACATACAGATGACCTCAAAGCTAACAGACACAGGCTAAAAGCTTTCTTGACTAAAAGCAATTCAACTTTTATGTGCTCTTCAATGTGCTTTGCTGTACAGTGGAAGAGATCAGCTGCATAACTGAAGCTATTTTACAAAAATATCTATGGCTAAAGAGTTAAAGGAGCACGCTGAATGAGACGACAACTGTGTATGGATGTGTCCGTGTGTGTGTGTTTGAGAAATAAAGAATAAAGCCCTTAATTGGGATTACAAGATTAATCCCAAATAGAGAGAGAGAACAAAAAGAGGCCTGAAGTACCACACTGAAAGGGCCCATCCTCAGCATATTACAGTAAATCATAGCAATTCACCAGGCAACAGTTTATTAAGCCATGTCTCTTGTTTTTATATTTATAATATACAGTAAGAATCCCTGCTGTATCACATCTAGAGAAGTTCAATGGGAAGTGCCTTTTTCATTTTTGAAGGGTGAATTATTTCTGTAAGATTGTTAAACATATTTGCATACTATTATATTGCATTGGCTGTGAATGAATGTGTTGGGATATTCTGAACTTGTGACTGCAGCAGTGCTGCTTTCCTCCTTTATGTTAAATATACAGATGTTTAATGCTTGAAGAATCGTGTAACACATGAAGAAACAACTAATTATAAATGTTAAATGAGAGAAGCATTTGTCAAATTGGCTCAAAAATCAATGTTACAACTTTTGGAAGGCATCAAACTGTTTTTATTTGAATGCGATTATTCTAGGGTTGGGACCACTAATACATAGTTTTAGTTTTGTCACCATAACATAACATAACATAACATAACATAACATAACATAACATAACACAAATATTTAAGAAATAATTATTATAACTATATTTTTATATTTATCTATTTATTTATAGTAAATAGATATTGTCAAACAAAAAACTTTGCAGTAAAAACTGTAAATTGGTTAACTGTAAGTTACCTCAAAAGTTCAGTGCATTATCATATTCATTATATGATTCTGTTGTTCTTGTTTGCCAAAATCAAATCATTTAATTCTGAACAAATTTAGGACAAATTCATATTCTTCTAGCTAATGTAACAATCTTTCCGAACCGCACTCTCCATAAATCCATCTTCATGCTAAAAAGCATCAGTCACTGAAGTATTTCCTTTTAAGTCTGATGTATAGGTTGTTAAAGGGATAGTTCACCCAAAAATCTAAATTATGTCATTAATAAATCACCCTCATGTCGTTCCAAACATGTAAGACCTCCATTTATCTTCGGAACACAGTTTAAGATATTTTAGATTTAGTCCGAGAGCTCTCAGTCCCTCCATTGAAGCTGTGTGTACGGTCTACTGTCCATGTCCAGAAAGGTAAGAAAAACATCATCAAAGTACAAGTAGTCCATGTGACATCAGAGGGTCAGTAAGATTGGTTCACACGGCAGGATAATTAGGCCGATTTTAGCCCCGATTCACCCCTTCCGACAATTTTAGGATGCTCCGATTATCGTAAAATAATCTGATCAAATATTCCTGCCGTGTGTGGTGTGTTAAGACTACTCTCCTCTGCTCGGAAGAATGTCGGGACCACTCCGATCTCAAATCGGGGATATCCAACATGTTGGATTTATTTGGCCCGATTTCTTCTCGTGTGTGGTGTCCCCCGAGGACAAAGCCAATCAGAAAGCGAGGTGACGAGGTGGTGAGGAAGTGCCGGGAAACAAAATCAAAACAGCCGGTGTATATAATATAACAAATACAAATAAAGTCGATGGGCATAACTACATCCACAACTGCAGTCCACCAGAGTACATGGAAACGAATATATGAAAGTTTATTTCAACGGTTATTAATCTGTGTAGTACGTAACAACATTTCTATGAGATAAAACAACAACTTATCTCCATATCATGATATAGCAAGTATAGTCCATGCTCGCGTTGTCTCCGCCTCTCTGAACATCGCCTTTTCTTGTTTTTCTTATGTTTTTTTCCGTTAAAAACAAAGCACAAACTATGGCCACTGCATCTTCTTCGTCCACCATGATTGTTTACTCTAAAGTCACGTTTGATCTCGAGGGATTTCGCGAGATTTCCCGTCTGACCTGGGAATGCTCGGGAGTCAAATGGGTTCGTGTGTGATGTGTTGATATTGCCGTGTAGCTGCACACCACACACGGAACGACCAAAACTATAGACCCGTGATTTTTTTTATCGCCGTGTGTGGGGTCTCTCAGGTTTGGAAAATCGGTCGACAATTTTAAAATCGTCCCGTGTGAACCAGGCCTTAGAGTTTTTTGAAGCATCGAAAATACATTTTGGTCCAAAAATAGCAAAAACTACAACTTTATTCAGCATTGTCTTCTATTCTTTGTCTGTTTTGTGATAGTTTAAAACAAAGCAGTTTGTCTTATCCGGTTCACAAACAAATCATTCGATGTAACCGGATCCTTTAGAACCAGTTCATCAAATCAAACTGAATCGTTTTATCCGGTTCGCATCTCCAATAAGCATTAATCCACAAATGACTTACGCTGTTAACTTTTTTAATATGGCTGACACTCCCTCTGAGTTCAAACAAACCAATATCCCGGAAAAAAATTTTTTTTTAGATTTTTGGGTGAACTATCCCTTTAAACCAGTTGCTAGTGTATTTAACTACTAGGGGCTCATGGGGGATTATTGGACAGAGATGCTCCACTGACCCAGTGTGTTTTGATGGAGCAACCTCCAGTTGCCCCTGGGGCTTTAGAGGACAGTCATGGGCCAACACTGACCCACTTTCTAGCTCCAGGAATTCACACATAGCTGTGGAGATTGCATTCGCTTCCCAGTCACTCACAACAGGCTGGGATGAACAATTAGAGCATTGGTGATGATAACAACACTTCTGTTTTCTCAGAAGAGACTGTGTTTATCTAATAAAAGTTTTATAATGCTTTTATCTGTTTACATTTATTTTGGAAATAATATTGCTGTTTTTAGGCTTATATACATAGATACATAAATGACCTTGACGCTGACTAAAAGCTACAAAATCGTATGACCTCTTTAAAATGTAATTTTAAGGTGCTGCACTTACTAGCAATTCACATGAACGCAGTCCAAATCAATTCACACTTGCAGCTGTTAGCTGACTTTAAAAAACAAAACCTATGTTACAGCAGAATCAGTCCCTGAAGCAAGCAACGGTCTTGTGTGACATGAGTCAGTGTCTTACACTGTTTTACAGCAGTGTGTGTAACAGTGCTTCAAGCCACAGTGCCAATGACCCAGGAAAAATGACTCACTCAGACACCCACTCACACACCATCTGAGAATGAGGCTTGATAAAAGAACCAATAAATAATAGCGCAGATAATAGAATAAAGCCTCTAGCCAGTGTTGGCTCCTGGATGAATTACTTAAAGGAGCATTTGGAAGAGGCAGACATTTATCACTCCACCTTAACTAAATGTAATGATGCTAAAATGAGTGCTTGTGTTCAACCATAACTGTCTGAAGGACAGAAGGATCCACGGCATGCATACAGTACACATAACCCTAAAATATAAGAATGTTCGAAGTAAAGAACTGGAACTGCACCAAAAAAAAAAAAAAAACCTACATAACGATTGATTTCTGTTGTTAGAACAGAAAAGGGGCAGAACTCTGATTATTTGTTTGAGCTGCTCCTGTAAACACGTATTATTCATATACACATATAGCGAGTATTCTTGAATTTTGAATGCTTAAAATCAAGAAATGTCAATGGGTCAAAAAAAAATGCATTAAAATAAAATGTATACATGCTGTGACTTTGACTGATTTTTTTTTACTTACTTTTTTTTTGTATGCCAAACACTTATAAATATAAGGTTGATCCAGCTGTACATTTGTTCCATATAATCAAGAAAAAGTCTAACAACCAACATGTGCAACCAGCATGCAAAAACATGTAAAAGATTATCTGAAAGGAATTTTGCAGAACCTTATGACTGTCAAGTTCAATAAGTCTCTTAAAAAAAGATTTTTAATAACTAGTCAATGTTAGTTAGGGTTGTAAAATGGCAAATATCAATTAATAATTCATGGCATTTGAAAAAAGTGTGTGTGTGGTGAACAGCAGCCGAGATGGCATTCCAGTGACCGTTGTAATAATAATATCAATTCCTTACATTTATATAGCGCTTTTCTAGGCACTCAAAGCGCTTTACATTTGTCAGGGTGTAGCTCCTCGTCCACCACCAGTAGGTAGCATCCACCTGGATGATGCGACAGCAGCCATAGTGCGCCAGATCGTCCCCCTCACTACACTGGGGCGCTAGGACCCACACAGACCACAGGGCGAGCACCCCCTGCTAGCCTCACTAGCATCTCTTCCAGCAGCAACCTAGTTTTCCCAGGAGGTCTCCTGACCAGGTACTGACCAGGCTCAGCCCTGCTTTGCTTCAGTGGGCAACCGGTCTTGGGATCCAGGGTGATATGGCTGCCGGCGAGAGAGATGTGCCACACTGTGACAAATGCTCAGAAACATCAGATAAGATTCCAAGACAACTCCCAGACACTTCTAGACGGACAAGAAGGGACCCACCACCACCTAAGAGAGAACGACTTACTGGACTACAGGTTGGCTCTAACCACCAAACTGGATCCTAAGGTTTAGGAAAGAAGTGCCATGGAAATTCCCTAGGATTTCTGGATGAAGCAGCAGTGGCCAAAACAAAGAAAGTCCACAAAGATTTATCAAAATCCATTCTTACCTATGTTTGGAATCCTTAAATGGATGTTAACTGCAACACATTCACTTCACCCTCAGAAAAAATATAGTTTCTGTTAATAGACTGTTAACACAACAGTTCACAGGAGCAGGCACATTTTATAGAATGAATAAACAAGAGCTCAATCATGTTTGGACTCTATTTGCTCCCCATGATGATGGTAATAATTTGAAAGAGGTTTGGTAGGTTGTACGTTCAGTGAGACACTCATATACTCAACAAGGTTCTGTTTCCCCAAATCGACGAGGAAGGAGACTTTATCAGACACCCCTGTCTAAGTTTCAAACATAATGAGGAAAGAGAAATCAAGACAGTTAAGATTCAGATCAGCTCTTGAGTAAACCTTCTATATTGCATTCGGCTGCCCTTCATTTGCAAAGTACCCAGGAGTGACGGACCTCGTATGACTCTTGCAGCTCTGAAAGTGACAGA
Organism: Carassius auratus; assembly: GCF_003368295.1. Lineage (NCBI taxonomy): Eukaryota > Metazoa > Chordata > Actinopteri > Cypriniformes > Cyprinidae > Carassius > Carassius auratus. The sequence goes on along the minus strand of NW_020524800.1, from coordinate 32,552 downwards.
ATCCGCCAAGGACCTCCGCACTGGTAGACACTGCCTGAAACACACAGCTCCTCAGCAACACAGCCAGACTACAAAAGGACTCTATGAAGACCCATCTGACCCAGTCCATGCTCTAAGGACCCATTTGGCACAACAGAAGGTCAGCATCGTCCAGGCCAGCATACCGGAACAAAACTCTGTGCCCTTCCCACTGCACGCAATCTGCATGACCAGTGAAAGACGACCTAACTGCCAGACTGATCACCTGACAGTGTGGAACATAAATATAAACTTACCAAACCTTTTCCCTGGACACCTTGGCTTAGTTTAAACCGGCAGCCTATGTTTAGATTACATTCACCTGGGGTCAGTGTTATAAATAATAACTGCATTATTCGTAAAAAAATAAGATAAGCAATTATTTATCATCAGTTTTACCAGAGCCATTAAGCGGTTTTTCATAAGAAGGATTACCATTCTCTTCTATTGCTACATTCAGCTCAACAGAATTGCATTTATCCATCTGTGCTCATTCCATTGATTTTTTTTCTACCATCTTATTCAGTAGCTTCTTTCTTGTTTACTTGTTTATTACCTATAAGCAGTGCATGTTCATTAATTGGTATCATTACTAGTTGTTGTATTTGCTCTTGTACATCTATTGTTAATAAATATCACTAATCTTATTACAACCTTTCCTTGTGTTGATGATCCGAGGCTCCACTAGCTATCTGAAGTCCCTGCAAACTTTCAGATAGATCAGTTTACCAACTCCCTTTAGTTCATCAATCTCAAATTTTTGAACTGCCCCGGAAGCATTGTCATATTGCCAAATTATCAGTCCTTGATTGGTGCTCTGACAGAGAGGCGGGAATTGGTGGGAACATCTCCCTTAAGCCTCATCTCTTTCCTGACTGGCTAAGAGATGTCATATGACTAACATGGCTTGACACTCATATGACATTGAATGGGGCATCTTTGATTCAAACACTATAAAATTATATTTAAAAAAGCAACTTACAGTGCATTCAGGCTATCAATTTTTACCTATCATGTGTTCCCGGGGAATCGAGCCCCCAACCTTGAACTTGATAGGGAAATGCTCTACCAATTGAGCTACAGGAACACTATACTCATAACATTACCATCCTCTGTCTGCCAAATATTGTGGTTAAAGCGTTTGACTCCTAACCTTAAGGTTGTGGGTTCCAGTCTTGGGCCGGCAATACCACGACTGAGGTGCCCTTGAATGGGTTAAATGCAGAGCACAAATTTTGAGTATGGGTCACCATACTTGGCTTTATGTCATGTCTTTTAAAAAAAAAATTCCAGGAACAAAAGCACAAATGGCTGTGTAAAATGATTTTATTACTTGGTAGCGCCACTCTGGTGACCCCTAGATTGTGAGGCCTTGTGGAAATGACTGTGATGTGACAAATGGCTCAACATTAGGGTGTATAATTGTCCATTAGTAAGAGAACTCTGGGAGTTGAATGAGAGTATGTTAGTCAGGGGATGTGATCTGCCAAAGCTATTCCTCTGACAGACCACAGTAAGGCTTGGCGGATCTATATGATTATCCTAAACAACTGCATCATCACATTTAAAAATCATTTTGGTGCATATAAAACTAAACCCATAAAAATCACACATTTACATTACCAATAATATAGACATATAAAGAAAGAATAAAAATGGCAACACTCACACCAAAATTAATAAAACAAACTAAAATTAACATGAAAGTAGAAAATAAAAAATTTAATCCAATTCAAAACATCAACAAAAACTCTCAGTGATACTAAAATTCAATGGTACTGAAACTTTATGTATCAATAATAACAAAATAACACTGATTTTGATTCACTAATGAATCATTCAGGCAGATTTGTAAACTGGCACGAGCATTTGAAGGAAAAAAAAACTGACTGAAAAAAATGATTGTCTTAAAAATTAGGCATGAAGTTTTACTCATCACATGAACAATTTCAAGTCTAGACCAGTTTTATTGACGTTTCAAAGCCTGTAAAACACAATTCTGTATTTCCAGTGTGCTGTGTGATAGAGAGACCTGTGCTGTACCTGTGATGGCGTGGTGAGAGAAGGCCTCCACGTATGTCAGGTAGTTGTGAGGACAGTTTTTCTTCAGCCACTTGCACACATCCTGCTGGGTCCAAAGCACCACTGGTTTGCATAAGCTGGAGAGCGTGGGGCTGGTGTGGTACACAGTGAATGCCTCTCCTGGCTGGATCTGTGGAGCAGGAAACATCCATATTGTCACCATCTCAACAGAAACCAGTCTAACACCAGGGTTAATTTCGTTAATAAAGACGATGTCGAAAGATATTCATTACTGACTAAAACGAATTAAAAATAATATCTGATGACGAAATTGACGTAATTTATTCCGCGTCTTCGTTAACTAGACGAGAGGACTGGTATTTGAGGAATACCAGACATTCAAAATGCTCCCTATAGGCAATTGTTCTTCAAAATCTGCGTCCCTGTCATTGGATTGCGATTGGATAAGGGCCATTTGCATATGTAGTCAGTATAGCAGCCACAGTGGATGGATAGACTAATAAAACGTGAACTAGCGATCTGAAACAATAGCCTCAGCACCCGAAGGGGTAGGGATAAGGTGACCAGATGTCCCGTTTTTCCCGGGAATCACAATTCGTTGTCGATTAACTTAAAGTTAGTGAAGGCAGGATGGCAAGCGCGATTTCACCAAGAACAACATGTTCCTGGATCAACATCCTTGTTGATCCTGGAACAATATTCCAAACAACCAATCAGAATTGAGGGATAACTTTTCAGAAAATATCTGTTTAAGGCTTACAACTAGAGTTAGGTGCTTCTACACCCTTGTTAATCAGCTATCATTTCCCACTGATTTTAGGAATAAATTATGGGTAGGGTCAGATTTAGGGTTAGGGATTGGGTTACATGTATATTTTTGGACAATAATGCTTATCCAGGATCAACAAAAGATGTTGATCCAGGAACATGTCTTACTTGGCAAAATCATGGCGACAAATGCGGGACAGGTGGAATCACACTGATAGAAGTGTTCTCTCCACTTTCTCAGTTCTCATATAGGCAAGGCAAGGCAAGTTTATTTATATAGCACATTTCATACACAATGGTAATTCAAAGTGCTTTACATAAAATAAAGTAAAATAATCATGAAGAAAAATAATAACAAAAATAAAACAAGCAATTTTAAAACTTTTAAAATGATTAAAACATTTAAAAACAGTTAGAAAATGATTTTACATAAAAAAAAAAAAAAAAAAATAAAACAGTGAAAATATAGTGCAATCAGTTCGGACATTGCACAGTGTTCATTCAATAAATGCACAGCTAAAAAGATGCGTTTTGAGTCTAGATTTAAATGTGACTAGTGTTTTGGCACATCTGATCTCTTCTGGAAGCTGATTCCAACTACGGGCGGCATAGTAACTAAAGGCTTGCCCATCACCTCTGCTCCCCTAACCAACATATCCATTAAAATTTGCTCCTATCACCACTCTCTCACCCGTGGCCAAACTCTCCATCACCTCATCGAATTCATTCCAGAATCTCTCTTTCTCCTTAACAACATTCAATCTAACAACATTCAACATCACCCCTTCAATCTCTAACTTCAGACTCATCACTCTGTCTGACACTCTCTTCACCTCCAGGACATTCCTCACAAACTCCTCCTTCAGGACCACACCTACCCCATTTCTCTTACTATCCACACCATAATAAAACAGCTTGAATCCTGCTCCTATACTACGAGCCATGCTACCCTTCCTCCTGGTCTCCTGTACACACAGTATATCCACCTTCCTTCTCTCCATCATATCAGCCAGCTCTGTACCTTTCCCTTTCATAGTACCAACATTCAGAGTTCCTATTCTCAGTCCTACACTTTTACCTTTCCTCTTAAAGAGAGAAGAATGAATGATTATTTAAATTTGAAAACTACATATAAAATAGCTACCATAATAGCTAAATAAATTTTGGTAACTACAGTTTGGCTAAAACTATTGTCTAAAAGTTGACAAAAATGCAATGACTTTTGTCGACTAAAATTAGACTAAAACTTTGAAAAACTCAAATGACTAAAATGTGACTAAGACTATTAATCATTTTTGTCTCAAGACTAAAGCACCTTTCCCCATGCGATTCCGGAAAATCCCGGCAATTGTTCCCGGGTCGCTAGATTTTGCACTTTATCTGTATGTTTGTCCGTAAAGAGACGTGACATCAGGGTGTGACGTGTAATTTACGAGTCAAAAACGCTGGGCACGTTAACTTTCACCTAGGCTGGCGAAATAGTGAGGAACTAACTGTTCTCTGCTTCATTATAACTTGCACATATTTTTCATTGCGGACGTTGATCTTCCTTCAAAACACCTGGTAATTAGTTCTGGCTTTTGTTCACACAGCGCTCATTCTGGGACTGAACCTGGCAATGTTACTAGGTCCCCGACCCGGGATCAATCCCGGAATCAATCCCGGGACGTGTTTGCTTTAACATAAAAGGCGACCCAGCAATGTTCCGGCAATTTTACGGGTCCAACATGCAGTGTGAAAGGGGCTTAAGACTAAATCAAAATGCCTTCCAAAATTAACAGTTTTACACTGAAGCAAAAATATACAGTTTGTGGCCCATATGTTCACCAGACAACATTCCCACCAGGTTTAAAATTGAAAAAATGTAAATCTATCATACTAAAAAACACAACAGATGGATTGGTAAGCAGGACGAATACGAAAAAACTGTGTGCTTTCATATCTTCAGGGTGCTCTTACTGGGTACTTTTTTCTTTGAAAGTGCTAGCGCTGCATGCTTCTGTGTAAACAATGCTCTTCTAATTACTCGCACACTTTGTTCTGACTGCCGCAACGAGCAGAAAGATTCATCAAAACACACTTTTATTGCTCTCTGCTGCAGAGAACTGTAATAAAACCCTTTACTAGGGTATATTATGCTTGTGTGAGAGCATGATGAAATGCAAAGCTAGCTTGTGTAAATTATGCGAGTAAACACTCACATGCCTGATTTATTTAATCGTGACTACTAGACACCTTCAAAATTTACACTGTGAGACAAATCTTGGAATACATGTGCAAACAAAACATCTTTATGTCTTATTTCTAAAAGCTTCTACCGTCTTAATTAATCTAGAAATTAATATTTATAAATCAGGAAGCAAAGATGGTAGACATGTATCCAAGTGCAGGATTTAAAAAAAATACCAAAACCCAAAATATATATAGTTCACACACACACACACACACACACACACAAAAATACAATAACATTTAATTTTGTCATCATTAAGACCATCATGTTATGTATAGCTGCTGCATCTCTAGAACTTGAATACCAAAATACCAAAGTGTACTATTTATGGAAGGTCGTGGAAATGAGAATAAGGAAAGCAAAGAGGATCTGGTGTGTGCTGCTTGTCGCCCTCATCGTCACCATCAGCGCCTCCTCCTCCCTCTCCTCCATCCTCTGCTCTCTCTTTCCTAGTCATTTATCAGCCTCTATCTCTCCCAAGCCAGCTTCTGGGCATTAAACAGCCACCCTTGAACCCATGAGACCTGATTCTGTCCATCCTGAAACATACAGTCATTAATAATACACAGGGGATTGAACCTGTAAGGAGAGGGGAGGCCCGATGTGGACGGCTATTTTGTAAGATGCATCAATGGGATGTCTGAATACATCCCATTGATGCATGTTTAGAAGGACAGCCATGTCCTCCTCAGCTACTGGAGGTGTGAGCTCATTATACACACTACCGTTCAAAAGTTTGGGCTGAGTATGATTTTAATACAGAAAATAATCTCTCTCTCTCTCTCTCTCTCTCTCTCTCTCTCTCTTCCGTTATTGTCTATTTCCTTCTGCCTCACTCTTTCTGTCTGTCTGTCTGTGTGTCTCTGGTGATGTATCTCTGAACTTTAAGGCACAGACGGGTGACATACATCTCTTTAATATTCTGCCTGCTCCCTCTGAGATCGTTTTGCTCTTACAGCCTCAGATACAATCAGAGATCAAAATGAGTTAGTGAACTCAATCTGAAGCACACAGCAAGTAAACCATGTAAATAGGTGATGTCACACTGACCTTGTTGTGCTGATCCTTTCTCACGCACTTAAACACCAGATTCTGCTTGTGTTTTCAAGTAAATCCGCTGATTGCTGCCTAATGCTCTCCTGCCTGTCTCCAGTTCAATTCAGTTTTGTTCAGTTTATTTTAGTTCACTATATGTTTCATTTAGTTCAGTTCAGTTTTGGTTAGCTCAGTTTGTTTCTTTTAAAGGCACAATTTAACTTAATTCAATTCAGTTCAATTAATCTCTATTCAGCTGAGTAGAGGTCAGGTCAGATCATAAGTAAGTTCAGTTTATTTTAGTTCCATTCAGTACAATTTAGTTTACTGTACTTCAGTGCAGTTAAACTAATTTCTACTCAGCTGAGTTCAAAATAATTTAGTTCAGTTCAATTCATTTTAATTCAGGTCTTGTCATTCTATTCTATTCTATTCTATTCAGTTCAGTTCAAATCAATTCAGTTAAATAGTTAATTCAAAGCAACTAGTTCAATTAGTTCTTTTAATTTCTGTTCATTTCAGTCCAGTGTAATTAAGCTTAAAGGTACAGGTTATAGGACCTGCCACTAGAGGGCGCACTACCAAAACAGTAACAATCGCGTGGTTTGATGACGCTAAGAAGGAGCGTGGAATGATGGGATTTGTTTTCTTCTACCCAACCGCTGACTTCATCAATCAGATGATATGAAAACGATTTACCACTTGTTCCACAAATATATACAGTACAGACCAAAAGTTTGGACACACCTTCTCATTCAGTTTGGAGAAAGCAGACAGTAAACAGTAATTATGTTCCTTAAATAAGTAACACAATCCACCATAAAACGTGCAAGAAGAAGTAAATAAGGAACAAGCTAGTGGTTTACTGGACGCTAGACACTACTTCCGCATTTGTCCACGACACTGTTGTCATGTGGTTTCTACATCAGTAAAGGCGGTAACCAAGGGTAACTAGTATCATTGACACTGCCCCGTGTCACTATTTAGAATGGAAATATTCTCATGATTTACAAGTAGTTGAAAACCTTAGAGGTATTGTTAGTAAAGCTGGACAAAATATATAACACTAGCCTAGTAGTTTTGGATATTTTACTGCAAATATCTTCCAAATTGTACCTTTAATGCAGTTAAGTTCAATTTATTTCTATTCAAGCCAAGTCAGTTCAGTATAATTTATTTCAAATTATTTCACTTCAGTTAATTTATATTCAGCTCAGTACAGTTCAGGCCATAAGTAAGTTCAGTTAATTTCAATATAGTTTAGTATAATTTAGTTGTGTATAGTAGTTCAGTGAAGTTAAGTTAATTTCTAATCTGCCGTGTTTCGAATAATTTAGCAAAGTTAATTTCTATTGAGGCCTAATCAGTTAAATTTAATCTAGTTATAAATTAGTATACTTCAGTTCAATTAGTTCTGTTCATTTCAGTTTGGTTCATTTTAGTTTAGTTCAATGTAATTTAATTTAATTTACTGTAGTTCAGTTTTGTTTAGTTTAATCAAATGAATAAATTAATTCCTAATCAGGTCAAGTAAGGTCTGTTCAGTTCAGTTTTTTTGACTGAATTGAATTGATCAGTTCAATGCAAATCAATTCAGTTAAGTAGTCAATAAAGTAGTAGATTTATTTATTACCCTTTCAAACCATTAAAACAGTGGTTTACATTAAATACTTCAAATGAATCATCTAATTGAAATAAATTTGGGAAATGATGGTTGTTAATTATATATTAATTAGTCTAATGACTATTTAATAGCTGTATTTAATAGCTATTATAAACTATAATGTATCCTATATAATAGCTGTAAATAATCCAGCTACAGGTTACTACAGTCTCTAGCGCAGACACACTAAACCCATATCTAGATGTATATTGGAGAATTTACAGTATAAATAATTAGAATTATAAGAAATACATTTAAAATAAAAGATCAAAACATTTACTATTTACATTTTATTTTGACCCTGCATTGTACACATTTGGACAGTTCATTTTTGCTCCAAACTCCAGATAATATCTGACCCTAATGTAAGCTTTCAGCAAGTAAACTATCACTCTAGTCAAAATTTTATATACTGTTTATATATTTTTTACATCTTTTCAATCAGTGCTGTTCTTCTGTTCATCCTTCTGTCTGGTCATCTCATTCTTCAACACAAGCACGAGCATTCATACAGTGAACAGGTGTAGTCCTCCTGCTTGTCTCACCATCTCTAATTTATTTTGCAGACTGCCTCCAATCCCACAGTTCTTTGCGCCAGGACATTTTACATGCTTAAGAACTCAATGATCCCTCTCAGACTGGTGACAACTGACTGATATGAGACTTCAGACACGGGTCTGCATTCATTATGAGGTTCCAAACTGTCACCACAACATCTGTTCAGATACACAGGGCAAGAAAAGCAACTCACAATAATCTTTTTCACTTTTTACTGGAATTTGTTTCATCCGAGATTAACTGAGAACTGTATGCTGATGTGAAAAAGATTGAGCCATTCAGTCTAATTAAGATAGGCTGGCTAAGTTCACTGACTTTTGGTAATCCGTGTTCTTTTCTAAATTGTTCTGTGCTGCTGATGGGGTCAGTAACCTTCGCCGTAATGAGGGAACTAAACAAATCTGGAGGCCAATCTCCTCTGGCTGTCAACCTCAGGTAGCCTCATCACAGCTCTGCTTTAATGGACTGAACCCACTGCATGCTAAACAACATTTGTATGGCACTGTTCTCGTGAAGGAATCAGAAAGTTTACTTGTTTTCCTCTTTCCATTAACCCCGTATTTAGTCTTCCTCATTGTATTGTCCTTTTCTTTAGTAATTTTATGTGCATATAAGACTTTACACAGAAAGTCAACTGTGCTGCAAAGTCACATATTCAACCAGCAACAGCAGCCAGTGTGTATGGATATGATGTGATAAGTTTGGGCGATTGATGTATCCATGCAATTTTCCTCTAAATCCATCCAGATGGCTCAAAAAAAAAACAAATCATTACTATATATATATATTTATATATATATATATATATATATATATATATATATATATATATATATATATATATATATATATATATATATATATATATTAGGGGTGTAACGATACACGTATTCGTATTGAACCGTATTGGACTAATTAATTATATTTGGAAAATAAAAAAAGTGTGTGAAATTGAAATATAATGTTATGCGTTCAACAAGGTAGCGCAATAACCCAAACGATGTAACAGGCAATGCCCCTGACACCCCCGAAGAAAAAAAACAACTTATATGTTTATGTTAGGCTACTCAGTCAGGCACTCGCTCAATGAGTACGCGCTGAAGGCTCGTTGCAAAATAGCCAATGCGTTTAACAGACCAGAAATAGAAGATACTCCAATAACCAACAGTAACAATAACAGTAACAATAACCAATTGGTGTTTGGGTGCACTTTGGATTCCCTGTAAACTATAATGGTGATGGCAAGAGAGTGGTGGATAAAAAAACAATGGTCGCATCTGCTACATGACAATAAGGTACACCAGCGGGAATACAAAAAAACAAAAAAAAAACACCAGCGGGAATACTTGAAACATATCAACTCATTTACGCCTACATCACCTTAGTGTGTCAGTATCTGGGAAAAGACGAAAAAAAGGAGAAACATACATGCAACAAACTATCCCCGCAGCATTTAGACAAACATTTCCAACGGATTCAAACAGGGCAAAAGACATCACTGCGGCGATTGGTAGGCTACATTTACGTTACATTTACATTATAGCCGCGGATATGAGACCTTACTATATACCATTCATTCTATCATGACCATTATAGTTTACAGGGAATCCAAAGTTCCTGTTGGTTATTGGAGGATCATCTATTTCTGGTCTGTTAAACGCATTGGCCATTTTGCAACGAGCGTTCAGCGAATACTGAGTGAGCGAGCGCATTACTCTGAAGTGGAAAACGCAGGTTTTAAGAAAATGCAATTGAGCCCCGTTACAATATTTCTTCACGAGCCCATTTCAGCCAGACCGTAATTCCTGCTTTGTTCCAAAAAACATAAGCCCTGTAGAGAACCAATTGAGTAAAAACACACTCAATATAAAGAGTTATAGAGTTCCATGTAAAAAGTTACATCTTTGTATTTGTTCATAACTACTACAACAATATAACATTTTAATTTATGTATTTTTTTTAATAAGGAGCTGTTTTTGTTTTATACAGTATGCTGCTAAGAAAACACCATAGAAGATGGGTAAAGAATAGCTCCATCAGTTCAAAGTAAAAAAAAAAAAAACATAGTTTTAATAAATAAAATATTTAAAAAAAAATCAAGGAAATTTACCGAACCGAACCGTGACACCAGTGTATCGTATTGAACCGAACTGTGAATTTTGTGAACCGTTACACCCCTAATATATATATATGTGACCAATCACGGAAAATAGGGACACAAGTCGGTTCTGGGGCATTTTGAGTTATTCACAGATTCTGAAATGTAGTCTCCAAGCTTTCCAACGATGTGTAACACATGGAAATCTGATAATATTTGGAGAAGTTGTGGCCATTTGAAGGTAGGCACTCAAAAAAGCTCAAAAAGCAGAAAATAGCCTTTAAAGATTGTGCAGTTCTCACTGCTGCGAGTGACAATGGGGCTCATTTACATCTCATTTAGATAAGCCATACCCCCTGCATAGCAACGATAGACACAACGGGAAAAATCGAACCGCATACTATTAAAAATAAAGGAGAATGTGCATTGTAAATGTCAGTAATTTATCTTTTTTGACTTTTATAAAAATGGTTTAGAGGCTGAAATATGTGAGTTTTATCTTTTTATAAAAAATCTTTAATCTTTAAAATGTGGCCATTATTTTTAATGTTATTATTTTAATGTTTATGTAAATAAAAAAAGTACATATTGATGCTAATTTTATTTGTTATTTGCTGGTGTTATTTGCTGGTTTTCTACATAAACTTGGTGAATTGATTTCATTGTGTAGCATTAGGACTTTTTTAACAGGATTCTGTGATAACCGATGAGCTAGATAATAACAATAGGTAGATATGGGAAGGTCTAAACATGGACTAAAGATGAGATAACGTGTATGTGTTCTTAGAATGAACACAAAATGACAAACTTTAATGTTTATGAAAACTCACCCCATAAGAAACAGAAAAGTATTCTTGCAGATCCGAAGTTTGCACTGTGCGTCTGTTTGTCTCTAAATGTTACGGAATTTCCCCATTTCTCTGTCTTTATCCCCATCAAATGTTACTATCGATATAGCCTCTGATATCTTACGGTCCAACTCGTCTGACGCCAGTCCAGTACATTCTTCCTCGTTGTCATCTTCGCTCAGTTGTTGATTAGGGATATTATACAGTCTTATTATGCCGCTTTCATCGTCACTCAGATCGTCTTCAGAATCAGTGAGCGCTTGTTCATTAACAACACAAATGATTTATCTGAATTTACAATCAACTTTTCCAAACGTGTACATTGCATTAAGACTTTTTCTAATACTGCCAGTTACGAGTTGCGAGGGAGAGCACTCATTGTCTAAAATGTCTTGAGTTGCAAAATAAACTGAGAACAAGAATGTGCCAAGAACATTTCAACTCTCTGTCGCTAATGGCCATTCAATCCAAACTCAGGGGGTCTACAGATATGAAAATTTTCAATTTAAAACAATTTTCATACGCCTCAATTTGAAGCATTGATAGGCTATTCGTTGTAGCTTAGACGAGAGAAAAATATCTGAAAAGTTTATAACTCCTACACTGTAAACCCTATTGATTCTGTAAACCCTGTACACTGTGCTTTTTTAGCAAAGGGGTATTGCATGCATTTTACGTGGAGTGATAACAGTTTGAATATTCATGATTTTAACTTCCACTTTCAATTACTGTGAATGCGTAGCTAAGGGAAAGAAAGGTAAAAAAATGGTATGGTGTCGTGGGGGGCCTTGGAGATAAATGGCCCCGGGGCCTTTCCAAGACATAATCCATCCCTGAGGATAAGGTGTGTGATTAAAGATAGATTGTGATAATATAAAATATAATACAAAACAGTTCATTTTGTTCTTTGTTATAAATACAGTTTACAAAATATCAATAGGAACTCCATCTACTGTAGCTTAAGTTTTTACTGCTATCACACAGGTGTTTTGTCTTCAGGTAAAATTAACCACATATAGTATAAACGCATACTCTATAAAATGATTGTGTTGCCATATTCATTTGATCAAATTTTCCAGTGCATGTGGCAAAGAGGTTTGCATACTTGAGCTAAGGAAAGAGGTCTAAAAATACAAATAGTAGCGTGTACAATAAACAGGTGTGTATGTGTGTGTGTGTGTGTGTGAGAGAGAGAGAGAGAGAGATCATGAAGACTTGTATTTGGCATATATGTTAATCCTATCTATGCAATACAGTGGAATATTGGACTTTTTGGTATATACATTTAGCTATACAGGTTCATCTCAATAAATTAGAATGTTGTGGAAAAGTTTATTAAATTAAATTCAGTGCACACAGACTGAAGTAGTTTAAGTCTTTGGTTCTTTTAATTGTGATGATTTTGGCTCACTTTTAACAGTAACCCACCAATTCAAATCTCAACAAATTAGAATATGGTGACATGCCAATAGCTAATCAACTCAAAACACCTGCAAAGGTATCCTGAGCCTTCAAAATGATCCTTCATTTTGGTTCACTGGGCTACACAATCATGGGGAAGAATGCTGATCTGACAGTTGTCCAGAAGACAATCATTGACACTCTTCACATGGAGGGTAAGCCACAAACATTCATTGCCAAAGAAGCTGACTGTTCACAGAGTGCTGTATCCAAGCATGTTAACAGAAAGTTGAGTGGAAGGGAAAAGTGTGGTTGCACAACCAACCAAGAGAACTGCAGCCTTATGAGGCTTGTCAAGCAAGGCTGTGATCAAGGTATACAGACTTGTCAAGCAATTTGGCTACAGTTGTCGTATTCCTCTTGTTAGGCCACTCCTGAACCACAGACAACGTCAGAGGTGTCTTACCTGGGCTAAGGAGAAGAAGAACTGGATTGTTGCCCAGTGGTCCAAAGTCCTCTTTTCAGATGAGAGCAGGTTTTGTATTTCATTTGGAAACCAAGCTCCTAGAGTCTGGAGGAAGGCTGGAGAAGCTCATAGCCCAAGTTGCTTGAGGTCCAGTGTTAAGTTTCCACAGTCTGTGATGATTTGGTGTGCAATGTCATCTACTGGTGTTGGTCCATGGTGTTTCTTGAAAACCAAAGTCACTGCACCCATTTACCAAGAAATCTTGGAGCACTTCATGCTTCCTTCTGCTGACCAGCTTTTTGAAGATGCTGATTTCATTTTCCAGCAGGATTTGGCACATGCCCACACTGCCAAAAGCACCAAAAGTTGGTTAAATGACCATGGTGTTGGTGTGCGTGACTGGCCAGCGAACTCACCAGACCTGAACCCCATGGAGAATCTATAAGGTATTGTCAAGAGGAAGATTAGAAACAACAGACCAAACAGGCCACAGTCAAAGAAACCTGGGCATCCAGCCCACCTCAGCAGTGCCACAAAATGATCACCTCCATGCCACGCCGAATTGAGGCAGTAATTAAAGCATAACGAGTCCCTACCAAGTATTGAGTACATGTACAGTAAATGAAAATACTTTCCAGAAGGCCAACAAATCACTAAAAAGGTTTTTTTTTTTTTTTTTTTTTTTTATTGGTCTTATGAAGTATTCTAATTTGTTGAGATAATGAATTGGTGGGGTTTTAATAAATGTGAGCCAAAATCATCTCAATTAAAAGAACCAAATACTAAAACTACTTCAGTCCGTGTGCATTTTATTTAATACACGAGTTTTAAAATTTTAGATGAATTACTGAAATAAATTAACTTTTCCACGACATTCTAATTTATTGAGATACACCTGTATATATTATACCCTCATTGGGAGCTAAATCCCCCTAAAATGAAAATCCTAGAATCGCCCCTGGGATAGCCGATATAGATCAGCTTTTGACAAAAAAAGCTAGGTTATTTCAACCCAACTTTGGGTCAAATATAGACTAACTCAACTGTTGGGTTAAATGTTTTAATTACATTTTTAATTATGTTTTAATTATGAGTTAGTCTATATTTTACACAAAGCTGACACAGCATTTTTTAGAGCGTTGATAAGATACAGTACTCTTTTTACTAAATCCTCAGTCTTCTTCTTACAAGCCACCCTGCAATACATTTTGGAATAACTTTTGAAGAATGTGTTGTACACCTTAATGAAATGCAAAATGAATAAACTTGAACATATTGTGGGTAAATGAATAAACTGCTTGTGAAACCATTCTCGTACATAGTTCAGTAGTCATGGTCATGGTCGTCCTAATTATTTCCATCCTTGACAATCTTGCCAAAAGCAATCTGACACTTTTGCTCACCTTGAAATGACAAACGTTTATCTCTAATCATACCCTCGCCAATCTCCAGCCAAAAGCAGTAAATTAATGTTATCTTTAACACAAATCCCATCAGCAAAACAAATTTTCATGCCAGGACTGGCCCCATAAGATAACCCTTGTTAGAATAAGCCACAGCATGACATCTCGCAAAGGACATCGTTTTGTCGCTCTAACTGGAATCTACCCACAGCTTCTGCCAAGTGCAATCAAGACACAATCGGAAAGACTCCCACAATTTGTAATTCAAGCGCTGAGAACCCAGTTTAAAGTTTGCTCTTTATTCTAGTTGCCATAACCTTGAATTTCAACAGCTGGCTATGACCTTATGTGTTTGAATACACTCCAGTGATCTTCTCCCATTCACACACACACACACACACACACACACACACACATATCCAGCATCCCTCATGCAATACCAAGCTCATCTGAGCCAATCCTGAGAAAGGCTTAAAATCTGTTCTATTTAAAGTGATCCTCACAACACCAGAGCGGCTGCATTTACATATGCGAACATCTCCTTCAGTTCACTGTCAAGCAGAACAAAGATGTTCAACATATAAAAATAAATAAATCACACGCTACTGACAGCCACTCTGCTAAACCTTTGTTTTAGGGTGACACATTACAAAAGGATATTTTTTTAAATTTAAACCATTGAAATCAATTATTCAGAACAAAACAGATAGAGTGTAAAGAACACGCTAATTAAACCTGGTAGTTAAATATTTTATTATAAAGTAATTATGGCCTTCAAGGTTGATGCATACAAAGAGGGAATAATTAATTTCATCTACGCCTCTCATTTGAGTCTACTAACAGAAAAAAACATGCGTATTATGAGAGACTTCAGCTTGAGCTTAGCCTGAGTCTGGTAATAGCTCAAATAATGGGACGCTGTAACATCCAGACATCAGAGGGGCTTTTTCCTCATCACGACAGGTGGATTATGAGCCTGTTATGACAGTTTGAGTGTGCAGTGATAAAGGAAGACAAAGGTAGCACTGACGGATAGCTCAGAGGAGAAGTTTACCAAGTGCTGCTGAACACATGAAATATCACAGAGCCAATGTTGTAAACAAGTAAACCTCTACATGACCTTCAGAGCTGGGAAGGAAAGGCATACATATTTTATGATGGATGAAAAAGAAATCCTGGATAATATTAAACACATGTGCTTATGAAAGTCAAGGTCTGCTCACACCAGTCAAACTGCAAAAACAATTTTGCGCAGTGACTATTAACACTCTCGCAGCTCTCACATAACCATTCATTTCCTGAATGGTTGTCAGTTTATAATTGTATAATTTAGAAAATTATTTTAATTTTATATTATATAATAATAATAATGAATTCACACTTTGGCAAACAAAGACCTCAACAAAACAACATTTTTAGCAATTTTCTAAATCAGTTCGGTTACTGAATAATAATAATAATAATTATTATTATTATTATAACTACACTACTACTAATAATAATAATCATAAAAATAATAAATTGTACAGAATTATTGTTGTTTTAATTATATAAATGTTGTTATTGTAATCTTCTATTATATACAGTAATAATAATTTATTCATACTTTGGCAAAAAGAGTCCACTGGTAAATGTTAGCAATTTTCTGAATGGTTGTCAGTTTAGTTACTGAATAACAATAATGATAATAACAATAATATTATTATTATTGAGTAATAATGTATTATTATTGAGTATAATGTCTTCTTTTGTGATCTGAAAAAAATAAGCCTAATGTGGCTTTAGAACAGCAACTGGCTTATTGTGGGGAAGTCTTGGCCTAGTGGTTAAAGACTTTGACTCCTAACCCTAAGGTTGTGGGTTCGAGTCTCGGGCTGACAATACCACGACTGAGGTGCCCTTGAGCAAGGCACTGAACCCCCAACTGCTCTCCGGGCTCCGCAGAATAAATGTCTGCCCACTGCTCCTTGTGTGTGTTCACTGCTGTGTGTGTTCACTGCTGTGTGTGTGCACTTTGGATGGGTTAAATGCAGAGCATGAATTCTGAGTATGGGTCACCGTACTTAGCTGAATGTCATGTCACTATTAACTGTGAGTGAGCAAAATTAGGATTATGCATCATGCTTAGTTATTGTTTTGGGGCCCTATACCTGAAATATGGTCAGGGCCTCCTAAACCTCAGGGCCCCCATATCACCAAGTCCGCCCCTGCCTATGGTTAGTGTGATTGTGTACCTGTATATCTTCTGTGCCGGGCTGCTGCAGCAGTTTGACGGTCCTCCTCGTCACCCTCTGGCCGCGTCCTTCATGCCAGGTCAGGTTGCCCCCGGCCCTGCGTGGCAGCTGATAGTTGAGCTCCTCTGCTGAGACCGTGTGCTCCAGCGCAGCCCGACAGAAGCTGAAGCTGGACGCAGCTGTGGAGGACAGACAAACAGAGATGTTGAGACTATAGTGTCTACATCACAGCATGTTACACAGGATCATTGTCATTGTTTCAATTTCTTTTTTTCTTTTTTTTTTTTTGCATTCTATAATTTAAGGTTTAATATCAAATAATGACACTGGAAATAGAAGGTCAAATATACTGCTTATATTAGCAAATATAGCAATGTATAAGCAAATAGCGTAAAATATTTTCAAAATTGTAAATTAAACAGATTCAAAATTTCATGTTTATTTCAATGTGTAACTTTGTAATTATTTGTGAAATTTACTTGCAATTTGTGAGTAAAAATGGATTTAAAGACAATCTAAAACCCTTTTTTTTTTTTTATAAACATTATTTTATAAACCGCTTATAAAAGCTGCTTTTCAAAGTGCCAAACACTTTGCACACTATTTTATTTACTAAGCCAATTTAATTTATTGTAAAACAAATAAAAATGCAATGCATGCAACAAAAATGTGCTTTCTTGTCAAAAAAATAATGTGACAATGCAAAAAATTTAAATTTGTGATGAAGAATAAGTAGTGATGGGTATTGTTTTCCATATTGTGACACTTTGATTAAATATTGAGCTAAAAAGAAAAATACTGAACACATATACATAGATGAATAATTAACTATAAGATCTATTATGCCTACATGTATTTACAAAATAAATAGTGTGAATGGTAATTTCATGCTGACTTTAATGGTCCTAAACATAATCTTTAATTACTTAACAGAAATGTTATTCTATTTAAATAAAGCTTAAATCTCGAACATATTCAAATCTCTCACTTTTCCCTTTCTACCATTTGCAGTCCTCCGCTGCTTTAACCAAACACCCAAATGCAAATAAAAAAAACTACAGACGTGCTTATAAAAGGACATTGGTCTTTCTTTTCCTTTCTCTAACCTTCTCCTACCCCTGGCTATCCCTCTCTTTCTGTGTATCTACCTCTCCCAGCTGGCTTTCTTATGTAAGGCCTTTTTCCAGCATAACTAATGTGATTAGTGCTACGGAGAGCACTCGGCAACTACAAAATATTTAATGAAGCAGAGCTGTAGTCAAGTCCGGCTTTGTCGAGTCCAAGTCAAGTCCAAGTCCAGGACTAGTCGAGACCGAGTCAAGACCGAGTCCAAAGAGGTTCGAGTCCAAGTCAAGTCCAAGTCCAAAAGTTTCAAGTCCAAGTCCAAGACCGAGTCCAAATGAAAGAAAAAAGGGTCCTCTTCAAGACCACATACTTAACTACTGATAATGTTTGTGATGCGAGAGAAAGCATATCTCCTATTCTAAGAAAATCATTTTACATTATTATTTGTAATGATCAAAAAGCATGTGCAAAGTAACAACTCTGTAGGACAGGGGTCTCCAAACTACATCCTGGATGGCCAGTGTCCTGAAAAGTTTAGCTCCAACTGGCCTTAAAACACCTGGAAGATTAGTGTGTCTAGTAAGAGCTTGATTAGGTTCAAGTGTGTATAATTTGGGTTAAAGCTAACAGGGGCGTTAAACAAGATCCTGGGCCCTATTCATAGGCAGACCTGATGGGCCCCCATGGCCCCCACCCATGAAAATATCCAGGTAAAAAATATATATATTTCAGATTCATACTTTTCAAGGGCCCTCTCTTCCTTTGGGGCCTTGCTAATGAGTACTGGTTTTACCCCCAGTCCGACCCTGGGAGCTAAACTTGGATAAAAGAACAAAGTTTGGAACTGTAAGGTCAAATAATTTTTATGTACTTTATTTTTTGTTGACATTATATCTGTGGTCAAAAATGTATATGACTATGCCTAATTGGCACAGTGCACAGACACACGCAAAGCTCGGGATATGACAAATGCACGCAGCAAGGCTAGAATGGATACGTTTGGCTCTACTGGACATGCGCACATAAATACAGCGAAATTTTTGTCATACTGTACTAGGGCTTGCATAGACTAGTCGAGCACTGTCGGAAACAATCGACTACTCCAGCGTGCATTAACCATAATGCATACAAAGTGTTTGCAAGTACGACGTGAATTTTAGAATTACAATATTGCGTGGAGCTGTTACTATATGACCTTATCTATGTTGCATGTAAAAATAAAATATGTAATGTAATAATTAGGGTTGTGCCTGAAGCCGAATACCTTATTCGGAATGGCACGGATAATGGCTTAAAAAACGAATAACGGACAAGGAATAATTCTGCCTGAATACTCGGCTAAAGCTGACACAGTCTGGTGTTTGCTAGATAACAGGTGAGCCAGGGGATCAGCGCCAGAAGTGAATGAATGTAAACTTTATGAGTGAAAAGAGAGCAAATCAAACACCGCATTGTTGTCGCCTCTTTGTTTATCTCTCAGAAATCAGAGCGTTGCAAGAGTAATTTTACCTATAATAATACATCATAGCTACACGTTATATTATTTGCATATATTTAAAAGGCAAATATTGAAAGCTTAGGCTACCATGATACGAATGAATGGAATAAGCACAGCGCGCTCACCAATCAAACAGCAGAGTTGCGCGTCTCAGTCTCTTAGAAACCAAATCAGTTCTCTCTCAAGAGTAGGCTAATAATCAGCTTTGATACGGATACAGTGTCTACTTGTCCTACATGTTTGCATATTTACCTTTTGCTGGTTTGCGCGGAACACACACATCTGTTTAGTGAAGTTCATTAACATTAAGACTCGCTCAAAGTGTTCTGCGTGATGAGAAACATAACAGTCAATCATAACAGTCTTATCAAGTAACTGTACGATGTTGTATCCGAATGCAGATAGGAAAAATTTTGTGATTGTTACGGATACAAATACTGGCTGTTACATGAAAATGTAAATATGTAATGTCATATATAAAGTTTTTTAAATTTACATATGTAATTGTTGCATAAGGCTATACATTAATATGCGTTTATTGATAAAAAAAAAGGGCTATCTAGGTGTAGACGTAAATAAAACACAATCTAACAGGTAGAAAATTAAATAAGAAACATCTAAACTTTTCAGGTCACAGTAAGTGCACCACTGGTCATGTACATCCTTTCCCGGAACAATACTGAAAGCTAAGGCAAGATGGAGAAAACAGATGATCATAGTTGTACAAGGATAGCCATTTTTTAAATGAATATATTAGCAGAGCTACTGCAAGTGATTTTAAGTGCTGGAATTCCATTTATTCTTTGCTGAAACTTCTGCGTCATCATGAAGAGCGGGTCATGGTTGCCCAGCAACAGCAGACGCCACTGGAGCGCAAAAGCAGATTACAGAGTGCTTTGGAAATAAGGAGAGAGGCGCGCCTAGCATTTTCCACACGTTTTCAGTCGCGACATCATGCAAATGTGGTTTTGTATTGAAGGAGAAATTTTTTTATTTTATTTTTTTGCTGGACTCGGTCGAGACCAACTAGAAGACTTGGCGAGTCCAATGGCCAAGTCCGAGACAAGGCCGAGTGCAAATTCAACGAGTCCGAGACAAGTCCGAGACGACAGAAAAATGTCTCGAGTCCGGACTCGAGTCCAAGACCGGACTCGAGTACTACAGCCCTATAATGAAGGGTAAAAGATGATACCAGCACATATCAGAATGCAAGAGATTAAAAAAACAAGACTGCAAGTCAGTGAGAAAGAGAAAGAGGGATTGAGAGTGAGAGATCAAAAGTAAGGAAAGACTGTAAATAATGCATTAATGGGCATTCACAAAAACCCCAAAAGCACTGAGATAGCCCTACATGGCTTGAAAAAAGTTTTGTAGGACTGGTTAAGCGGGTCTCAAAGCTCTTTGTATAGAGTCTCATTGTGTGAAGAGCTAATATCCATTGTGTTTCAAACTGTTCTGCAGTCGCCGCTAGCTCTATGTTAACTGAAGTATTATGAAAGCGACTGTGGGAAAATGGAAACTGTGGGAAAACCGGCTTGGAGATGCTGACCGCTAAAACAAAAGTGTTTCCACCTATCAAAACTATCCCAAAGGGCAGGTCAAGTTCATAGTGTAATCATGGGGTGATGGGAAAAGTGTGGATCATGGAGCAGTTTGTCAGGGTTCAGTGATGCGTTTCCTGTGTCTGGTTTTCTGACTGTTCTTTCTCTTCTGGGCGGACAGGAAACGAAAGCTGCAGTCCTATTACTGCCAATCAAATCCATGGGGAGGCAAAAATTAGAGCTCTCGACACACTGAGATGGATACGAAACACATCCCATCACTCAAAGAAAGGGGTGTGGTTAAAGTCTGTACAGCAATCTGTCAGTCATCCACAGGGGGATGCGGCTCAGAATGATATTTTCTCTGGATATCCTGCTGGATCTACCCATCTGTCCAAATTACTATGTGTCAGCATTTCAGTCAGATTCAGAGAACACACATTTCCACTTCACATCAAGGAGACATTGGCTGTGTCTGAATATGCCTACTTCCCTACTAGCAGGCAAAAAACCAATGACCTACTATTTCTGACTAATTCTATTTCCGAATTGATGCATTGAATACAAATGAATGAATTGGTTAAAATAATGATTCAATGACTCAGTCATGAACAAACACTGGATAATGTGGATATATAACCCCTCTATATCCTTAATCAATATCCCTTACTTTAGTCCACTAAAACAGTCCACTGAACGAGTAAATTAAAATGAGTGAATTAATTCAGAAACTGAGGGCAAGACATGGAAATTCAATTGGTGCATCATTCACAGTGTATGATTTCTTTAGTGGCTAGTTGTTGAGTTGACTCTGAGGTGCATTATGGGATTGATTGAGTGCACTTTATAATGTACACTATGGTTTCAGGCACCACTACAAACAGCTGAAACAGCATTTAAATAGTGCACAGGGGGTGATTTCGGACACAAGCGCTAAAATTCTGAAATATTTAATAGCATACTCCTCTTACCATTTTTACTATTTCTTTCTATGGTGGAAATAGTAATAACGTGCTAGTGTGCCATTCAGAATTTAGTTTCAACCCCAAATGATGATACATTCCTGTTTTTGAATGTACTGCTTTCAGTGATTGATTCACTGACTCATACCGACTCACTTGTCGCCACCTACTGGCATACTGATGTCACTGAAAAATCCTAAACAATAACAAACTCTTCACCATTCACATTTGATGACCAGAATAATAAACGTTAATTAGGGCTGTCATTTTACCATGTTAATTTAGCAAATAAATCATGGAAAAATAGCAAATGGAAAATATTTTAACACAATTAACGTCCAGCCTTAGACCTGTATGTCATCTAACATTTCATAGAGTTGACTGTTGACAAACATGATGCAGGGCAACGACTCACTGCATAATGTAACATATAAAATGCTGTTGTTTACCCTTAAAATGTAAGATATTGGTGCAAAAACTGCCCCTGTCTGACTTTTTGTCTCATATTTATATCATATGATAAGCGACATCACAAAAGCAGCACTATTACACAAGTTTTGTTTTTGTCCCAAATAGCATGAGTGTAAATTTGATCTTATACAACTGTTCTGTAAAAAAGAAGCTAATATTGTGCTATATTTTATATTATCTATAAAGTCACAGCAGAAACATTTACCACCACCTACTGTCAATTTTAGTTTCTTCTTTAAAGTGTAATTTCATAAAAATAAAAATAAATAAATAATAATAATAATAATTAAATTAGGTAATCATTCACCCAAAAGGAATAATTCTGTCATCATTTACTCACTCTGATGTCATTTCAAACCTGTATCATTTTCTTCCTTTTATGGAACATGAAAGAAAATAAAGAAGAATGTTAGTAACTAGAAGAAAGAAGAATGTTGGTATACAAGCTAAAATACGGAGATGTTTTCCAAAATACTTCTTCAATGTACCATAATTTATGTTAGGCTGTTATAGCTTAAAGGTTTATGTGTTATACACTTTATGTTGAATCAAATATTTTTTTTTCTAAAGCATCTAAAGCTTGATATTTTTCTCATTTAACAGAATAATTGCTTTAAATTATCTTTTGGGGGTATTTTCACAGCCAACTTTAATTTGCGATGAATTAATCGCCACATCATGTAAGTGGATAAAAAAATGTAATCAACTGACAGCCCTAAAGGAAATATATTATAAATATATAAATATCAGAACATTTTGGCTTGATACAAAGACTATATTGTTGATTTTGGCAAATGGTGATCAAAAAAAAAAAGTCAGATGAGGCACTCTCTGAGCAACTGCTGATTTTAATACCATAATGCTGTGCCTTTTTGTCTTTAAATGACAGTTTAGATAATGGTACACTGGTGAAGACAGTCAGGTGTAATATTGGCTAGTGAGATGACTTCTGACCCTCACTGGGCTTCAGAATGTGACCTTGGCCAGAATTATCTTCAGTCCCTCGTTGTGAAGACAAAGGGCAGTCTCAACACCACCATCAGGAGAGGGGAGGAGGCAGACAGCAGAGGTCAAATGTGGACAAAAGTCTGAATATTTCCATTACATATTCTGGGATGGAGATGTACAAAGCTCTTTGAGTGCTGATGCAAGCAATAAACTGCTTAGATACATGTAACAGAAGACAAAGAGAGGGAAAGGCAAGGGCAGCTAAGTTAATGCAAAGAGAGAGAGATCCAATGACAAATGCTATCAACCCTGAAGAAAGAGTCACTCTCCTGCCTGATGTGATTGATGGAATGGCTTAGATCTTCTCCTGCCACAGCAGAAAAAGATTAATCATGAAAGTTTCCAAACTTCTTTGAGATTTTCTTGTTTTTTGTTAACAGTCATTAGCAAGTAATTACCCTGCGGTTTGATATGGCTTGTGGGAAGGTCATACCAAGTTAAAGCCCATGGTAGATTACTGCAGCACTTTTGGAAAAACTCATTCCTTCCTAAAGAAAGTACTACACTACTAAACTTTCCCAGAGGCTCCAAGACTCATTCACCTGTCAACCAAGTTGGCATCTAAAGCACTTGCACTACCTTCCCCATTTGTAAATGCCACTTACTTCCTGAAGTACCAAGCAGAAAACTAAAACAAACACATGCGTGGAATAAAAATATATGAAAACATTATAAATCACACAAGCATAATCATATTTTCTGCATAAACACTACCAGTTAAAAGCCTGTACACACCTACTCTTTCTATTACTATTTTACATGATCATTGGGAGTATAAATTAATACTTTATTATTACTATTTAACATTTTATAACAATAATACAGTCATTAAAGCTATGAAATATACAAGTGGTATGAAAAAAAACCTAGGAATTATGAAATTTGGAAAATAATTTAGTACTGCTTGTTATATTACAAATACATAAAACGTATACAACCTTTTAGAAGTTTGGGGTGTGTAGTATTTGTAAATGTTTGAATATACATTTATTAAAAATATATGGAATAATGTTTGAATATTTTGTCATTTATTTTTATAATGGCAAAGCTGAATTTTCAGCAGCCATTATTCCAGTCTGTTTTCAGGATTCTTGGATCCATAGAACAGCATTTATTTGAAAACAATATATATATATATATATATATATATATATATATATATATATATATATATATAAAATTAAAAATGTTTCACTGTCACGAGTAGGTTGTGCATAACATAGTGCATGAAGGAGTATAATCAAAGACATAGACACAATCAAACACAAATCCAAATGATAGCAGACAAAGGAACATAAGGGAACACAGACTTAAGTAATATAAACTTAATTGGGAGAACTGAAACAGCTGTGGAGCTAATTAAATAAAAAGAAACATGGAAACAAACAAGGCAGGAGAACAGTAACACAGAAAACTAAACCAAAACAGATCATACATGTGACAGATCACCCACTCCCGGAACAGACAAAAAATAGTCCAACAGAGGAGGGAGGGTGGGGGTTCAGGAGGCAAGGGGCAGGCAATGGGAAATTGGCATAGTTCATAGGGCGGAGTAGATGGAGGGAGGAACCAGGAGCAGTAGGAGATCCATAGGCCAGCCAGGTTGGCAGCCCATGGTCGAGTCGATGGCTGGAGGAAACATGGTGGAGATGGGCCTAATAATAGCAGGGGACCGACTGACGGAGATGACTCTGGTGAAGTAGGAGCTGATGGGGAGCCGTGAGGATGGAGCAGACGTAGAGCCAGGGTGACACCAAGGATCCGGAGGGCCAAGGCGGAGCAGAAGGCAGGGGCGACCAAAGCAGCGGCGGGGCTCCAGAAGACTGCGGCGGTGCCGGAGTGACTGAGGATGGAGGTAGAGCCGGAGGGTAGGAGGAGCCAGACAGAGTCAGAGGGATGGAGTGACAAGGTGAAGCCAGAGGAGTGGAGTCCCGAGGCAGCAGATGGTCAACGACTGACCTAGGCAGAGCCAAAAGGGACAGGGACAGAATCAGCGGAGACACAGGAGATTCAGAGCTGGGCGGAATCTGCTGAGACACAAGAGATTCAGAGCTGGGCGGAATCTGCTGAGACACAGGAGATTCAGAGCTGGACGGAATCAGCGGAGACACAGGAGATTCAGAGCTGGACGGAACCAGCGGAGACACAGGAGATTCAGAGCTGGAGGGAACTAGCGGAGACACATGAGATTCAGGGCTGGACAGAATCAGCGGAGACACAAGAGATTCAGAGCTGGAGGGAACCAGCGGAGACACAAGAGATTCAGAGCTGGACAGAACCAGCTGAGACACAAGAGATTCAGAGCTGGACGGAACCAGCGGATACACTGGAGATTAAGAGCTGGACAGAATAAGCGGAGACACAAGAGATTCAGAGCTGGAGGGAACCAGCGGATACACTGGAGATTCAGAGCTGGACAGAATAAGCGGAGACACAAGAGATTCAGAGCTGGAGGGAACCAGCGGATACACTGGAGATTCAGAGCTGGACGGAATCAGCGGAGACACAGGAGATTCAGAGCTGGACAGAATCAGCGGAGACACATGAGATTCAGAGCTGGACAGAACCAGCGGAGACACAGGAGATTAAGAGCTGGACAGAATCAGCGGAGACACATGAGATTCAGAGCTGGATGGAATCAGCGGAGACACAGGAGATTCAGAGCTGGACGGAATCAGCGGAGACACATGAGATTCAGAGCTGGACAGAACCAGCGGAGACACATGAGATTCAGAGCTGGACGGAACCAGCGGAGACACATGAGATTCAGAGCTGGACAGAACCAGCTGAGACACAAAAGATTCAGAGCTGGACAGAACCAGCTGAGACACAAGAGATTCAGAGTTGGACGGAATCAGCAGAGACACAAGAGATTCAGAGGTGGAGGGAATCAGCGGAGACACAAGAGATTCAGAGCTGGAGGGAACCAGCGGAGACACAAGAGATTCAGAGCTGGACAGAATAAGCGGAGACAGAAGAGATTCAGAGCTGGACAGAACCAGCAGAGACACAGGAGATTAAGAGCTGGACAGAATCAGCGGAGACACATGAGATTCAGAGCTGGACAGAATCAGCGGAGACACAAGAGATTCAGAGCTGGACAGAACCAGCGGAGACACAAGAGATTCAGAGTTGGACGGAACCAGCGGATACACTGGAGATTCAGAGCTGGACGGAATCAGCGGAGACACAGGAGATTCAGAGCTGGACAGAATCAGCGGAGACACATGAGATTCAGAGCTGGACAGAACCAGCGGAGACACAGGAGATTAAGAGCTGGACAGAATCAGCGGAGACACATGAGATTGAGAGCTGGATGGAATCAGCGGAGACACAGGAGATTCAGAGCTGGACGGAATCAGCGGAGACACATGAGATTCAGAGCTGGACAGAACCAGCGGAGACACATGAGATTCAGAGCTGGACGGAACCAGCGGAGACACATGAGATTCAGAGCTGGACAGAACCAGCTGAGACACAAAAGATTCAGAGCTGGACAGAACCAGCTGAGACACAAGAGATTCAGAGCTGGAGGGAATCAGCGGAGACACAAGAGATTCAGAGCTGGAGGGAACCAGCGGAGACACAAGAGATTCAGAGCTGGACAGAATAAGCGGAGACACAAGAGATTCAGAGCTGGACAGAACCAGCAGAGACACAGGAGATTAAGAGCTGGACAGAATCAGCGGAGACACATGAGATTCAGAGCTGGACAGAACCAGCGGAGACACATGAGATTCAGAGCTGGACAGAACCAGCGGAGACACAGGAGATTAAGAGCTGGACAGAACCAGCGGAGACACAGGAGATTAAGAGCTGGACAGAATCAGCGGAGACACAAGAGATTCAGAGCTGGACAGAACCAGCGGAGACACAAGAGATTCAGAGCTGGACAGAACCAGCGGAGACACAAGAGATTCAGAGTTGGACGGAATCAGCGGAGACACAAGAGATTCAGAGCTGGACAGAACCAGCGGAGACACAGGAGATTCAGAGCTGGACAGAACCAGCGGAGACACAGGAGATTAAGAGCTGGACGGAACCAGCGGAGACACATTAGATTCAGAGCTGGACAGAACCAGCGGAGACACAGGAGATTAAGAGCTGGACGGAACCAGCAGAGACACATTAGATTCAGAGCTGGACAGAACCAGCGGAGACACAGGAGATTCAGAGCTGGGCAGAACCAGCGGAGACACAAGAGATTCAGAGCTGGACAGAACCAGCGGAGACACAAGAGATTCAGAGTTGGACGGAATCAGCGGAGACACAAGAGATTCAGAGCTGGACAGAACCAGCGGAGACACAGGAGATTCAGAGCTGGACAGAACCAGCTCTGGGCGGAATCAGCGGATACACAGGAGATTCAGAGCTGGAGGGAATCAGCAGAGACACATTAGATTCAGAGCTGGACAGAACCAGCGGAGACACAGGAGATTAAGAGCTGGACAGAACCAGCGGAGACACAGGAGATTAAGAGCTGGACAGAATCAGCGGAGACAGATGAGATTCAGAGCTGGATGGAATCAGCGGAGACACAAGAGATTCAGAGCTGGACAGAACCAACGGAGACACAAGAGATTCAGAGTTGGACGGAATCAGCGGAGACACATGAGATTCAGAGCTGGACAGAACCAGCGGAGACACAGGAGATTAAGAGCTGGACAGAATCAGCGGAGACACATGAGATTCAGAGCTGGATGGAATCAGCGGAGACACAGGAGATTCAGAGCTGGACGGAATCAGCGGAGACACATGAGATTCAGAGCTGGACAGAACCAGCGGAGACACATGAGATTCAGAGCTGGACGGAACCAGCGGAGACACATGAGATTCAGAGCTGGACAGAACCAGCTGAGACACAAAAGATTCAGAGCTGGACAGAACCAGCTGAGACACAAGAGATTCAGAGTTGGACGGAATCAGCAGAGACACAAGAGATTCAGAGCTGGAGGGAATCAGCGGAGACACAAGAGATTCAGAGCTGGAGGGAACCAGCGGAGACACAAGAGATTCAGAGCTGGACAGAATAAGCGGAGACACAAGAGATTCAGAGCTGGACAGAACCAGCGGAGACACAGGAGATTAAGAGCTGGACAGAATCAGCGGAGACACATGAGATTCAGAGCTGGACAGAACCAGCGGAGACACATGAGATTCAGAGCTGGACAGAACCAGCGGAGACACAGGAGATTAAGAGCTGGACAGAACCAGCGGAGACACAGGAGATTAAGAGCTGGACAGAATCAGCGGAGACACAAGAGATTCAGAGCTGGACAGAACCAGCGGAGACACAAGAGATTCAGAGCTGGACAGAACCAGCGGAGACACAAGAGATTCAGAGTTGGACGGAATCAGCGGAGACACAAGAGATTCAGAGCTGGACAGAACCAGCGGAGACACAGGAGATTCAGAGCTGGACAGAACCAGCGGAGACACAGGAGATTAAGAGCTGGACGGAACCAGCGGAGACACATTAGATTCAGAGCTGGACAGAACCAGCGGAGACACAGGAGATTAAGAGCTGGACGGAACCAGCAGAGACACATTAGATTCAGAGCTGGACAGAACCAGCGGAGACACAGGAGATTCAGAGCTGGGCGGAATCAGCGGATACACAGGAGATTCAGAGCTGGACAGAACCAGCGGAGACACAGGAGATTCAGAGCTGGGCGGAATCAGCGGATACACAGGAGATTCAGAGCTGGAGGGAATCAGCAGAGACACATTAGATTCAGAGCTGGACAGAACCAGCGGAGACACAGGAGATTAAGAGCTGGACAGAACCAGCGGAGACACAGGAGATTAAGAGCTGGACAGAATCAGCGGAGACAGATGAGATTCAGAGCTGGATGGAATCAGCGGAGACACAAGAGATTCAGAGCTGGACAGAACCAACGGAGACACAAGAGATTCAGAGTTGGACGGAATCAGTGGAGACACATGAGATTCAGAGCTGGATGGAATCAGCGGAGACACAAGAGATTCAGAGCTGGACAGAACCAGCGGAGACACAGGAGATTCAGAGCTGGACAGAACCAGCGGAGACACAGGAGATTAAGAGCTGGACGGAACCAGCAGAGACACATTAGATTCAGAGCTGGACAGAACCAGCGGAGACACAGGAGATTAAGAGCTGGACAGAACCAGCGGAGACACAGGAGATTAAGAGCTGGACAGAATCAGCGGAGACACATGAGATTCAGAGCTGGATGGAATCAGCGGAGACACAAGAGATTCAGAGCTGGACAGAACCAGCGGAGACACAAGAGATTCAGAGTTGGACGGAATCAGCGGAGACACATGAGATTCAGAGCTGGATGGAATCAGCGGAGACACAAGAGATTCAGAGCTGGACAGAACCAGCGGAGACACAAGAGATTCAGAGTTGGACGGAATCAGCGGAGACACAAGAGATTCAGAGCTGGACAGAACCAGCGGAGACACAGGAGATTCAGAGCTGGACAGAACCAGCGGAGACACAAGAGATTAAGAGCTGGACGGAACCAGCGGAGACACATTAGATTCAGAGCTGGACAGAACCAGCGGAGACACAGGAGATTAAGAGCTGGACGGAACCAGCAGAGACACATTAGATTCAGAGCTGGACAGAACCAGCGGAGACACAGGAGATTCAGAGCTGGGCGGAATCAGCGGATACACAGGAGATTCAGAGCTGGACAGAACCAGCGGAGACACAGGAGATTCAGAGCTGGGCGGAATCAGCGGATACACAGGAGATTCAGAGCTGGAGGGAACCAGCAGAGACACAGGAGATTCAGAGCTGGAGGGAACCAGCAGAGACACAGGAGATTCAGAGATGGAAGGAAACAGCGGACACACAAGAGATACAGGGCTCATGTTCATATTCCAGTAGGGCAGACAGTAAATTGTGATCTGTTAATCTCCAGCACCCACTACACAAAAGCGGCAAAATCCTCCTTGGGGCCGTTCGTTGGCAGGTGGGCCTTACACTGCTCGCTCAGGCTGGTGATGAAGAATATGCTTAGCCAGCGGTCCGGGAAGTGTGTAAGGCACACCAAATCTATAAAGTCCCTGGTATGGTCCTTCAGCGAACGGTCCGTTACTCTAGGCAAATGGCTGGGATATCCGAGGATGAGAGGAAAAAGAATAAAAAACTAAAAGATAAATGCAGCCAGAGTAGGTTGTTCAAAACAAAGAGCACGATGAATGAGTATAATCAAAGAGTTCTTTTAATAATCCTACATTTGAAGTTAAACTGAAGTGCTAGAAGAATTATACATTAAAGTTCAACTCAAACCACACACAGGCCAAACATGACACATACAGTCCACTTGAGGGTTGTTCAGTTTGTCACATTCATGACCGGCATGGCTAAAAAAAGCCACAGATGTCTATTTAGATTTATGAATCTGTCAGATCTATGAAACAGTCAGTCTGCTGCAGATCAGATCGCTTCGACAGCCAGCAAATAAACCCAGAATGGAGGAAGACTGACAGAGGAGAGGCATTGAGAATAACAGATCTCCTGCTGGAAAGACAAGTCTGAGACGGTCTCCGTCAAACAGAAAGAAACCTCGTTAAACGAGGAAAACAAACCAACACAGGAAAGGATTATTCACTGCGACATTGATTATCTGACCAAAAACAACATTCCTACAGAAGCTGGTTAATAGCAAGGAAAATAAATATTCCATGCTGAGAAACAGATATTTATTCAGCTAGATGTTAAGGTAAAGAAAAGACATAAAGATATCAGTCTCAACTACATTAATCACAATTAAGGTGAATACACAACTAACTAGAATAATCACTAATTTATATAACTTGACATTATAGTTAAAGTCTTATATTAATGAGCTAAACATTAAAAAGACCCAAAATGTGAATCTTTTTAAAATTTTAATTTACAACAATCATCTGCTGACTCAATGCTACATATGAGAAACAGCACCATTTAAGATGAACCGGTTCACTAGAATGAATCTGAGTTTTTCAAAGCTATAAGAAAGGGTAGGGCTGCTCGATTATAGCAAAAAATTGTAATCACAATTATTTTGGTCAAAACTGTAATCACGATTATTTAACACGATTATGAGGGGACCATCTGACCAATACTTTATACGAGTGATTTATTTAAAGAAGAAAGTAATGCATTACAATATTGCGTTACTCCCTAAAAAAGTAACTAATTACATTACTTTGTTACTTTTTTATGGAAAGTAATGCGTTACGTTACTTTTGAGTTACTTTTTAAATATGAGAAGGGGTTGATTGTTTTTAATATAAGAAGTTCTAATTATAGCAATTGTAAAAGCCCTTTCACACCAAAAAGTGTAATAAATAAACCTCAGGCTAAAGGGAAAGTAAATTCACGTCTGTACAGCCAGAACGCAGGAGAAGACGGTTCAACACACTTCAGCAATAAAAAAATAAAATGAAGCAGAACAGTTTTTATTATTATTGCAGGTTTGCGTCATAGAGTTTGCATTTCACTGTTTTTAATTCATTTCGATGAATACTAAATCTGTTTTTTTTTTTTTGCAAGTGGGAATGAAATTAATGGCTCTATTTCATTTAAACAAATCTTTGAAAGACTAATGAACATTTTATATAACAAACCTTGCAAACTAATAGAATCCAGCTGTGAGATCTTGTGAAGTGTGCATGTGACCTGCATGTTTTCTGTGTGACAGTCGATCCGTGTGAATTAAATGCTTTAAAACTCGTGATTTCCAATTATTTTTTTTGAATATAATTAACTGTGATTAGATAGGATTAACTGTGTGGATCAGAAGTTGGACTCTGATTCTGACGGCACCCATTCACTGCAGAGGAGCCACTGGTGAACAAGTGATGCAACGCTACATTATACAAATCTGTTCTGATGAACAAACTCATAATATATTCTGGATGGCCTGAGAGTGAATACATTTAGAGCAGTATTTTTCCTTTAATATAGCTACATTACTAAGTAACAGATGCAGTTGCTCCAAAATAAATTGGACACACAAAACACAAGATCCCAACATTGAGAGAGATATGGCATAAATGTCTGTAATCCAAAGTCAAAGAAAGTTTACCCATCAAAGTCTTTAAAGACCCAGTATCTGAGCTTTACCCAAATAATTTTTATAACTGTCTTACTCTCATTCATATCTATTTTTATTACTCCCTAAAGGAATTCTAGAGAAATATTTGATATGAAGGACACATGTGAAAAGTACAGTATTAATGAAATACAGTACAGACCAAAA